>NC_056739.1:1079983022-1080193022 GCF_019279795.1 Protopterus annectens | reverse complement strand
TAGTAATTATTAGATCCTTTGTGCCTTTCTGTTTATCTGCTCGTATTAATTTGTAACTTTCATAAAGTATTAAATGAAATGGCCTGACTATGCTTTCTGCCTTTATATGCCTGTGAATACGTTTCTATATTCAGTTAAGATATTACAATCATACCCCGTCTCTTTCTGTCACACAGTCTCTCTCTGTTGACAGAATCAAAAAAAAAGTTACTTCTCTGTTACATTACAGAAGCAAAATGATTTTCATAGGAGTATTTGGATCTTTTAATCAGAAGGTGTACTTCTGAGTCTTCCTTAATCTCTTAAGATTGTTGCTCCTGGGCCTGATGCCTTGTTTCCTTAGTGTATACTTTTATAATTGCAACTCCTTGGTTTGATTTCTGTTTTCCATCCTATATATTTTGTTCTTGACATGATCTATGTAGCATTAGTCTTATGTCTTATTGCATAATAATTGCACTCTGTAGACAATGTCAATATCTTTAACACCAGATTTACTTAGACATGATGAGGATGCCATTATACTTAAGTAATTGGCATTACCAATATTAAAAAAAAGGAGTTGCTTGCAATGTTATAAGCATTAACCGTTTTTTGGATCTAACAATATTTTGATCTGACTTAATAGTAAAGGAGATAATTCCAGTACAAGCATTTGTTGAACAAATTTGTTAAAGATGACTATTTTCCCCAGCTAGGATATTAACAATCATTTTCAGCTTATTACTTTTAGAAATTCCATGACAGTTTCTGTATATTTATGTATACTCACTATCAGAGTGATGTAGCTATCCGCCTACTCTGTGATAGTTAAAGGCTCTCATAGTAATGTTATGCTGAACAACAATGCTTTAAATAGTCATAGTAAGGAGGAGCTCCTTACGTTCAGTTTTACAGAGAAAATTTGTAACACTTAAAGACATGTGTATGCATGTATGTACACATCATTAATGTTTACAGTATGTGTAAGATCTGAGAGTATGCAGTAATGGTTGAGGATATGACCAGAGATGACACACCAGATCTCTTAAAGCTGTAATCTTCTTATCATATATCACGGTCACGTGATATGTAAGGCAGTATTTTACTATGAATGCTCTATTCCACTTAGGATGAAAAATGAAGGCTATTATGTGTTTCTTCCTATTGAACAAGATGTACAAAATATCATAAATTCTCACATGAATGGTAATTAGCTTGCATGCCTCCCGTAGCACAGAATTTTATTAATCCCTCTTGTAAACATCTGCATTCCCGGACCCAGCGAGCATGTCACAAGTTACATGTTTAATCTGATGAGGGATTTCTGAGCGTTTTGTCATTATAAAGTTACTTTCTAGGTGTGAAACACTCCTAGTATTTATCATGTGGATCTCAGGAGATATTGGCCAGATCTTTGTTAATGAAAGCTATAAGAAATGGATGAAAGCATCCCTCATTCAGGGCCATTTTTTTGGGGGGGTTACATATATGTGTGTGTGTGTGTGTGTGTGTGTGTGTGTGTGTGTGTGTGTGTGTGTGTGTGTGTGTGTAATGTCAGTTATGTAAATATCCAATTTCAGGTTGATGTGGGAGGTCCCAGTAAAATCCTTTACAGTTACTCCAAATCTGTTTCATGTATTTACTTGTACCAGTAACTCTCTCTCAGTCTGCCTGCATAACGTACTCTGGGTATAGACTCAAGGTTTTCATTTTGCAAACCAAACTGACAAAACAATCCCCAAAAGCTGCTGTTATTGCCTCCCAGTATGATATGAAAAGTCTCTTCTGTTTTTGAAAGGAGCATAAGGCATAACTTCAGTATAGCTAAGAAAAAATTATAAGTGCCTGGAACGGTCGACAATATAACAGAAATAGCACCAGAATCCGCTCACAGCCTGATGTGTAACAGCACTGAACACCAACCACTTCAAGTAAATCTGTTTATTGAGATATAAAAGGCTAAAATACGTTTTCCTTCACAAGAGTTAAGCGCTTTCATCTACTCTGTGTAGACTTCATCCGAATTAATCTTTATTGCCACTGCCCGCTTAAACCAATTAATTACATCAATTAAATACAAGCATTTTATATATAATTAAAATTTAAAGTGCTCAGCGCTTAATTGCCTTGTCAATTGCCTTTAGTATAAGGAACAAATCATATCCATTAAAACTTCTCGTATTCATAAACATTATGTTGGACACATAAATATATATATGACAGTAAAAGATATGTAACAATAAATTGTATATACAACCATAAAAAACATCCTTTCTTTGACTAAATCTATTGTGTAGTCACTGGAATGTCTCTCCTATCCACTATTTTCTAATATAAGCTTAATGGAAATAGTTTCATTGAGTCCAGGATGAACCGAGGCATTAAGTTTAATCTGCCACCTAGTCTCCTTTTCTCCAAGTTTATACTTCATGCTTCCCCCTCTTGGATTTGATTTTATACATTCTAATATACCAAAATTGAAGGAATCACAGTGTTTATTACCATTAAGATGTCTCCATAACGCATTGTTTGTATCCTGTTTTTTTATTTTATAACAGTGATCATAAATTCTATTTCTAAGACATCTATCTGTCTTCCCCACATAAAAACAAGGGCATTTGGTACACTTTGCTAGATAGACTAAGTGGGAAGTTCTACAATTACCTTTTTGGAATCTAACCTCTGTTCTATTTATGTCATCCAAAATTAAGGAAGATACTCTAATAAGTAACCTACACTGATTACAATTCCCACATTTTGTGGTACCTATGGACTTGTATCTGGCGTTAATGTCCATAATTTTCTTTTCTAATCTCATTTTCAAATTACTTCCATTTTTGGATACAAATTTAGGTGCCTCCCCCACTGTCTTAAACACACTATCATCAGTTTTCAAAATATTCCAGGTATGTTCTATTATTTTCTTAATGTCTCTAACTTGGGGGGCATATTGTAAAATACATGCCCTGGTGAAGTATTGCTAAGGTGAGCTAAACAGACTGACATTTGATAACTAGTTGTTGAACCCCAAGAAGGTAAAAAAAAGTAATTAGGGTTTTGAAAACACAGTGGATTAGATTCAATTTACAGTAAGCTGTTTCATATTGTATTACACTTCTGGTATAATATTACTTACACTGTGTAAAGCCACTTATTACAGATGAATATGTAGGCTTAATGGGAATCATCCAGCAGAAGAGACCTCCACCAACATGACTTATGCTGTGAAGTCAAGATAGAGTATTTCTTGAGTCACCTATATTACTGCTGTCAGCAGCCAAGTAACTACCAACCAGTCTGCCCCTGATATTTAAACTGTACTTTCTATTAAATCTTAGCCTTCTGTCTTTCATGTATTGTTCAAAGTTATAAGAGCTCGCACTTAAGATGGAGTAGTTCTTGCACCCTATTTCTGCTACTTACGGGTCCTCTTTGCTTACATTACTGCTGTATTTAATTTCTTCTGACACCCTCTGCAAGTTCTCACTGACACCCTTCTAGGTCATACACTTCCTTCTAATATGCACTCTGTCTACCAGTCACTTATTTTTCCTCATTTCTTTTGTTTACTAAATTAAGTCCTGCTTAGGTGATCTGAAGTAGTAACATGTTTCACTCAGTGTGACATCCCTTAATGCCCGTAGTTACTAAAATTATCTACTTATGGCCCAGATGTAAGTGCATTATACTACAATAACTGGAAGATTTATCAGTAATTTCCTTTGTAGTATCATGAAATGACAGTCTTTGTATGAATCACTATGGGGCAATAGAACTTTTCATACACTTCAAGTTGGCAAGATGCTGGGATTCACCATCCATGACTCATCGTCCCAGATTAAAACAGGTTGGAATAGCAAAGAAGTGGTTATTCTTAGTTGAATCCCTAGGCACTGATATTTAGCAGCCGAAGAAAGCCATATATTCACACACACACACACACACACACACACACACACACACACACACACACACACACACACACACACACACACACACACACACACACACACAGACACACACACGAAAGCATTTTCCAGTGGCATTTTAAATTACCTTTCTCATGCAGCTGTTCCTAATGGCCTAAGTATTTGTGAGACCACATAGAGGATTTGGTCATATGATACTGAGTTTGATGATGGGTTCTAATACTGGGACACTGCGCACTAAGTTCATGCATTCAGCATACAGGGTTTGTAGTAACCATTTTTGGTGCATGTTCTATCAAATAGCAATGCAAACTATGTGCAAAGATCAGTGTAATTTATTTGTTAACATTTGATTACCAGGTAAGCCCAACAGGGTAGGTATTCATTTTCAGAGGAGGCCCAGGGAGAAAAGCTCCAAAGTATTACAAAAACATTTTAAAAACAATAATTTTACAATCTTCAAAAATAATACAAATACAGCTACAGTTTAAATAATTATTCCAAATTAGATATAATGTGAAAACAGTGGTTGAAATAGATACAACTTATATGACAATAATTTAATATTTAGAGAAATTTTAGGCAGTTTATAGAGAAATTAAAGGTAAGTTAACATAATACAAACAGAAACTGTAATATGAAGTGAGAGAAAAAATGTGGTTATGGCATATTTTGAGAGTCAGGGGATAGAAACTGACTGAAGTAAGGAAGAGACTGAAGAAGGAAGAGTAAGACGGTATAAGGAATGAACATGTTTTTGGGCATATTTATAGATACGTTTATCCTGGTGTTGAGCAACAACAGGGAGATTTTGGCTAGGTAATCTTTCAGAATGGTTTTAAAAGACCAGGGGGTACTGACCTGATGGATACAGTTAAGGAGTTCCTGACCTCAGAGTACAGACCTTGCCTAGCAGATTTAATAGGTTTGTGGACGGAGAGGAGTATTCTGTCACTGGATCATAATGACCATTGTGAACATAGATGTGTAGTGCTGGACAAGCAAATGGATGCTGGATAATTTTATAGGTGGTAAGAAGCTGTGCATATGTTAGGTGATGGGGTAGTTCTAACCAATTTAGTTTTTTTAGTGCTACACAGAGGTGGGTTCTGAAAACAATATTTGCTGCAAATTTAGGCATTTTATAATAGCATTGTTGAAGTTCTGATTTTTGGGATGTCTATAGGTTAGTAAAGATGGGAGTGCCATAAAGGTATGTAGAGGCAAATGTAATTTTAGTTGTGCTGATGTAAAAACGGTTGACTCTGTAAAGCACCACTAGTATTTGTTTTTATGCAATTTTGTGTATGCAGGTTAAATTTAAGATTATCATCCACTATCATTCCTAATAATTTGCTATGGGAAATTACTTCAGTGGTTGTAGAGAGGATTTTAAATTTTAATTTTTCATGTGAGAGGGATTTGGGGAGAAAATTTGTAGTTTATTTTTTGTGGGGGTTGAGCATGAGTTGTGAGTTACATATCCATGGTTCGGTGACTGTTAAAGCTTCCCAAGTAAATTCTCATGATGTAACAGGTTGTTAAATGTGCATATAATTATGGAATCATCTTTATATTGTATTGGGGGGCTTGTTGTGCAGATTCCTGGAGAGAGAGTGGACTGTCATTTTATTGACTGATACTTTTTGGATAGGTAGCTTTTGAACCCTATAAGTGTGGGCTTAAATAGAATTGTGAAGACATTTGAAGTAGAATGTCACTGTGACAACTGTCAAAGGCTTTAGACAAGTTTAGAAATAAGGAAGAGGCCAGTTGGCCATTATCTTTGCCTTTATTGACAGCATCTATAAAGGTTACAACAGTGTTTTTATTTTATTTATTTATTTGCAGTTGGTTTACCAGGATAGTCCATTGGGCCAAATAACCCATTTTCAATGGAGTCCTGGGGAGAAAAGCTCCAGAACTAAGTATGTTACAAAAAGTGATTCATACTAGTTATACAAAACTATAACAAATTACAAATTATATAATAATCCAAAGTATTTTGACACCAGAAAACAATTTCAAGTAAATACAGCAGAAATAACTATGAAAGAACATTAGATAAAATTAATAGATTATAGATAGTAAAGAATAATGCATGAAAAAATTTGAGTTTGTATCATTTTCAAAATACTGAATCATGTTTCTGAGAAATAACAGAAATTTATGAAGGAAGCACTTAGGAGATGAGGCCTAGTGCAGTTTTCCCTATAATATGAAATGATAATGTATATTAGTTATGAGTAAATAATCAGGAAGAATGCATGAGGAATCAAGGCAAAGAAGGAAGATGGCAATTGCAAGTAAATTAGCTATGTGGGGTGGGAGCAAGAGCATTCCCACTTGGATACTAGGTGGGAATGAAGAGATCTTTTAAAAATAAAGTGGTTGGGGTGGTGCGGATGGATGATGGTAGAGAGTTCCAAAGGTGGGCAAGGACAAAAGATAGAAGATTTTTCCCTGGGGGACGAGTGGGTTTATAGATTTCTAATAGATTTTGATTGTTGGACCTCAATATTCTATCAGGAAGGTGCATTTTAAAAGCTGATGAAAGGGAGGGACAGAGAGAGGAGTTGAAAATGAGTTTGTGAGCAAGAGTTAGCTGAGTGTATGTGAGATAGTTAGGAAGCTCTAGCCATTTTAGTATATGGAGAGAGGAACAGTGGTATGAGGAGGACTTGTGGTTGGTAGCAAACTTGGTGATTTTGTTATAGCAAGAGGAAAGTTGGGTTTTTAGGGAGGACTGTAGATTAGTTAGGAGTGGGACTCCGTAGAGAAGGGAGGGGATAAGAAATGAAGTAGAGAGAGTGATTTTGGCAGCAGGTGTGAGGTATTTATTTTGCCGGTACAGCATACCAAGTTTTTGGTGTTTTTTTTTTATATTTAGCTGTAGGTGAGAGTTAAATTTGAGTTGGTTATCAATTTCAACCCCAAGTAGCTTGGTCTCTGACACTAGTTCCAGAGGTGAATTATTTTGACTAGTGATAGAGAATGTGTTTGTGTTGAAGGAGACAGCTTTAGAGGAGGAGAATAGCATTAATTTGGTTTTGAAGGCATTGAGAGCAAGGTGATTTCTTTTCATCCACTGCTCAGTGGTTGTGAAAGCTTCTTGGGTCAATTTTAGGAGTGAGGGGATAGAAGAGGCAAAGCATATAATAGTGGAATCATCTGCATATTGGATGATGTCTGAGAAAGGAATAGAGTTGTGGAAATCATTTATAAATATATTAAAGAGAAAGGGACCCTGTATGGACCCTTGGGGTACCCCAGTAGGGGTATTTAGAAATGAAGAAGTGGCCTTTTTCCATATTACTGCTTGATATCTGTTAGATAAGTAGTTGGAGAACCAGTTCAATGAGGAGGGAGATAGGTTAAGTCTTGAGAGTTTGGTTAGTAGCAGGTTATGAGAGATAGTGTCAAAGGCCTTAGAGAGGTCGAGTAGTAGGGTGGAAACAATTTGGCCAGAGTCACGTGCTTTGTTAACAGTTTGAAGGAAGGAGAGGAGGGCAGTCATAGTGCTGTGATTAGGTCTGAATCCATGTTGTGTGGGAGTTAGTAGGTGATTTTCTAAAAGGTAAGGAAGGAGTTGAAGATGAATACATTTTTCTAAGATTTTAGACATTGGAGACAGGATAGCAATGGGGCAGAAATTAGTAACATTGTTATTGTTGCCCCCTTTGTGCAAAGGGATGATGTAGGCCTTTTTTCAGATTTGGGGTACTGTACTTTCTAGGATAAAGCGGTTGATTAAAATGCTAATAGGGTAGGCAATTGCATCAGCAGCTATGCTAAGAAAGTAAGAAGGGATGTTATCAGGAGCATTAGTACATGGCTTCAGTTTCAGAAGGAGTTTCTTTATAGTGGAAGTGGGTATAGGTTTGAATGAGAAAGAGGGAGAGTGTGCGGGGGGGGGGGAGTTAGGGGCAGATGAAGATAATGAAGTAGTTAGAATAGGAGAAAATGTGGAGGGAGAAGAATTGGTAAATGGAGATGTGGGAGTAGTGGCGGTGCCGGGTGGAGTGCTGGGGAGAGAGGGTGGGGGAGTATTTGAGAGTGTAGTGGTGTTAGAGAAGGATGATGTTAATTTGGAAATGGATTCAATGAAAAAGGAATTAAATTGTGCAGCCAGATCTAGGTCAGGAGCGTTTGGGTCTGGGGTAGGGGTATTTTGTTTACTAGGGTTGAGGAGAGTAGAGATACCTTTCCAGAATTTCTGGGGGTTTGATTTATTGCTATTTTGGAGTGTGGAGAAGTAATTTTGTCGATCGGAAGTTATGAGTTTTTTTACCCTGTTTCGGAGAATTTTATATTCATTTTGGACTAGGGGGGATCTGTTTTTCTGGTAATGTGCCCAGACTTTATCTCTGTGTCGCATGGATGCTAGTGTATTTTTGGATAGCCAGGGGGGTGTTTTAGTTTTAATTCTCTTAGTCCTTAAGGGTGCATGAGAATCAAGTATTTGTAGGAAAATTGAGTTGAAGTCGGCAACTGCGTTATCTAGAGATAATGTTTTTAGGCAGTTCCAATTTATGGATTTTAGAGACTTTGAGAAGCTTGTAGGATCAAAGTCTTTTTGGTTATGGATAGTAATAAAATTATGGGTACGGTGCAGGAGTAATGGGAGTCGATGTGTGAAGATGGGTATGTGGTCATCAAGGGGATCAGATAACAGTACCACTGTCAGAGAAATAGTGGGGGTGAGAGACTAGAATCCAGTCTAGAATACTGCCATTAGAGGGTTTTTTAGAGGGGTATGTTGTGGAGTTGATAAGCTGTGAAAAGTTGTAAAGGTTGATATTAAGAGGGTTTTTTAGGGGACTGAATGGAGGCCCAGTTAATATTCATATCACCAAGGATTATTGTTTCATTGCTAATGTTGTTAGAGAGCCAGGAGAGGATATCTTCAAGTGTAGAAATATTCTCTCCTGGGGGATATAGAGTGAGGCTATACAAATGTGTTTATGTGAGTTAATTTGGAGAGATGTGAGGAGTAGTTCAGCATTTTTGAAGTGTGGAATGGGTTTGTTATAGGGGGTACCTGACAATGAGGATGAATATAGGAGAGCTACTCCACCTCCTTTTTTATGGGGCCTGTCTTTTCTAATGATTGAATAGTTTGGCGGAATTATTTCAGAGTCTTTTATATGGGGTTTTAACCAAGTTTCTGAGATTGTTAGGATATCCAGTTTATTGTGAATGAGCCAGGCATGAAGGTTTGGAACTTTGTTTACTATACTTTGGGAGTTAAAGGAAGTAAATAAAATGGACTTGTCTGTAGAGGAAACTGTGGAGGGGCCAGGGTTGGGATGGATATCACCGGATAGTAGAGTGGAAATTAGATATAAGAGTGGCTTAGAGAGGTAGATGGACAGTTTGTTAGGTAGATTGGATTCTATTGTGGATTTAAGGAATCTGCTAGTAACAATGGGGGAAAATGTTTTTGAAGGGTAATGTATTTGTATGGGAAAAGTAGGAGGTTATTTATAGGATATAGATGTGGAGAAATAGGAGTGTGTGAGTATGGTAGAGTAGAGTCAAGGTGGTTGGTGACGTGGAGAGATCGTGCATGGTGAAAGTTAAAGGGTTGGGTGAGGTAGTAAAGATAGGATAAATTCAGGAGAAGTAGAAATAATAAAGGAAATGAATGAGGATTTTGTAGGCATGATGGAATGTGGAATATGTAGAGTTGATATGCTGTTGATAAAATATTTACGAATATAAGAGAGTTATGTTTGTATAGGAGCAGGTAAGTTTAGGAGTATAAGAGTAGAAGTGGGAAATAGAGTTGGGATTGGAGTGGGTGTGGTTTGGGAGTGGGGTGGAGTGTAGTGCAAGTAGAGAGGAATTCTACTGGTTAGGTGGGATAGCTGTGGTGGGTAAGTAAAGATTTTATGGGCAGAAAGAGGGAGGGGTAGATGTAGGGATTATGTGGTTGGTTGGATAAGAATTTCTGTGGGTGTGCCTATCGGGGAAATAAAGGTAGATGCACTGGGAGTGGGTGGCATTTGGGGGTAGGGTAGGGGAGTGGAGTGAGCCCGCTGGGCGAACGGAGCGGGAAGAACCAAAGAGGTCTGGAGAGGTTCGAGAGTCTATCAGTAAAGTGTTGTTTGCAGAGGGGTAAGTTAGAATGGAAGTAAGACCTGGGTGTGTTGGGTGAGAGTGAACTATGAGAAACTAGAGAGAGTGAGTAGGAAAAGAGATGTTACAGCTAGAGTGGACTAAAAGAGTTTAGGAGATACAGTGAGAAGGAGGAAGGTTAGAGCTTTGAGAGAATACCTGAAGTACATGCAGTGAAGTCTATTTGGGGGAGGGTGTCACCGAGTGGATAGGTACAAAAATACACCTTACTCCACTAGGATATCCTCGGGGCCAAGTAGAACTAAAGAAGAGGGTGGCTAGTGTAGGTCTGAGGGGGGGGGAAGAGAACATAGAAACTAGAATAAGGGGTTTTTAAGGCTGCTGGCTATCCTGGCAGAGGAGTGTACTAAAAAACAGCTATCAAGGCTGAAACAGTAAGGTAGTAAGGGTTCAGCAGCAGTTACATATACTTACTTAGCTTCTTCTTGGTTCAAAGTCCAGAAAAAATGGGGATGAGGCAGCAGAGTAGGTTGCTTTTGCTTGAGCAATTAAGATAGCTGTATTATTAAGGTAGGTTTGAGGTGTCCTCACGGGCTTAAGTCACAGGGGTAACTCAGGGCAGAAAGCTATAAAACAGTTATGTAGAGGGAGTGTTAGTATTATAGGACGGATCAGATCTGCATTTTTTTGGGGAGAGGAGTTTATTTACTTATATTTGTTTACTTGGGTAGTGCACTGATCAATACTGACCAGTTTCAGGCTAAGCCTGAGTTCTTCCTGCAGGAGATAGTTTAGCAATTATTTTTGAATATATTTTTCAAGTATTTTGCTGAGGAGGGATAAGATTGCTACAGGTCTAAAGTTAGTAATGTCTGTTGAATTTTCTCCGTTATGTAGAGGGATAATGTGTGATTTTTTTCCATAGTGAAGGAAAGTGGGATTCCTAGACTGACATATTTAGAAGGATTGAGACAGGATTGGAATGCTATCGGCTGTTATTTTTTAGGTCCTCACTTGGAATGTCATCAGCTGACGTAGAGCATGGTTTGAGTTTAAGAGTAGTTTTATACAGCATGTGGACACAGGTCTGAAGGTGAAAGTGGATATGGTGGTATGTGGCTTTTGGGCAAGGTTGGGATTGGATGCTGGGGAATGCTTGGTTAGGGATTACTATACTATCTATGAAATAAGAATTGAAGTCTGATGCATTTTCAAGTGGTGAGTTATTGAGAGAGAGGCTGGGGTGAATTTTTGGCTATGGGGAAAGATTTCTTTAATGGCTGACCAGAATTTTTAGGGTTGTGTTTACTATTATTCTGAAACATTTGTGAGAATAGATTGTTTGATATAATTATATTTATTTATATATAAATATGTGTATGAATTTGTATAAAGAATTTTGATCATATCTGAAACTGTTTGAGTCTGTTAGCTAAAATAGCTGAAAATATTTTAATATCAACATTTATAATATCAGTGATTCCATTTTTATAATGAAGTTAAAGACTTTTAGAAGAATTTAATATTTGAATCTCTTGAATACTGAGAAGATGATAAAAGGCGGATGATTGATCAAGATTAAAAGGAAATGGAATTGAAAATTGAAAAGGTTTCATCCAGATTAGAGAGAGGAGTTGTGTTGTTGCTATATATATATATATATAAGTCATGAAATAGTTGAATTATCTCAGAGTCAGTTTATGTAGATATATCTCAAGTATTTCTTTACGTGTTGTGTTAATCAAGTCCTCTAACTTAGGGAGAATGAGAAAGGTAGTGTGTGTGAAAATAATCTTAAGGGGATATTTTTGCATGGTCAGAGAGCCTAGGAGGCTCACATCTCTATTTTTTTTTTAAACTTGGAGAAAATTTATTAAGAAAAAAAAGAAATCTATGACCTGCACTATGGCAATTAGCAAAAAGAGTAACATGCTGTGCTGTGATGAGTCAATACTGAAGACAGTCAATATCCAGAAGATTAAAGTCTGACATTTTCCCTCCTATTATAAAAAGGTAGTTCTGAAATGAGCTAAGGATGTTATAGATTTCTTGGATGAATGATATGTTGTTGAGTACAGGGTCGTATACGTTCAAAAAAAAAACTGGTTTGGAAGAGAGTCTGGTATTGTGGAAGTAAAAATAACCCATCTACCATACTTGTATTTTTACACATTTATAGTTCCTGAAATTGTTTTTGCAGCATTTTGTAGACCTTAACATTCCAGCTATCTAAGGACCAACTACTGAATTCCTAATTTAGCTAAATAAATTGAAGTATTATAAGATTGAAAATTATTATTATATCTATATGATAAAATTTGTTTTAAAGAAAATTGCCTTTGGTTCATAGAAAAAGAAAAACACATGACATCACTGACACTTACTTACAAAGATTAATATATAATAGGAATAAACAGCTTCAAAACTCTTCTGAGACTAGCCCCAGCCCAACCACCATGATATGTATATAAGAAGAAGTATATAAACACACAAGCATTAAACAAAACCTATATGTACAAATGTACAAAAATCTACTAGATCATTCGATCTAGAGTACTAATAACTAGCAAAACACACACTGAGCATCCATAGTTAGTTACAGATTAAATATCTTGTGGCTTGTTTGAATTAGGTGCATGTAGTTAACAAGTTCCTATACTGTTCATATAACCTTTGCTTAGCAAATAGAGAAGATATAATTTATTTTATCTGAGACATACACTTGTGTGTGTAACGTATACACAGAACCACCAGCTTTATTTACATGTAGCTAGGCATACACCAAATAAGACACACTGTACAATTACATTATGATGCAGTATTGTTTTCTAAAAAACTTAATTAAATTAAAGGCCATCTCTAATCTTCAAAAGTAATTAAATGAAACATAATGAGTTTCTATAAATGAGCCAGTAAAGTAGTAGTATCATCAGTAGTGACTGATGTTGGCTAGCATGTGTTTAAAAGAAGGGTGCCCTTTTAATCACACACACAAACAAAACAACATTAAAATGAAGTTATTTTTATAGTTTGCTGTAAAATTTAATAAAATACAGTGGTAGACAAATATTATTCTGAAACTTGTTATAATATGTTTTTTGTCTTCATTTATTTGCTTTTTAGTACAGTTGTGGAGCATTCTGAAATTTTCAACACATTGAGGTGTTTTTATTTCTGCCATTCTTTCCATGCTTTTTCTCTGTCCTGCATTAGCATTCTACTCTTTTTGGAGAGCCAAACTGCATTATTTGTTTTTAGTCTCTTTCTTCTAGGAGGTGCAAGGCTGTTTAGGAAAGTTGTACTGAATTCACTTAAGAATGGTCAAATGGGAGATTTTTAGGATGTCCCAGTTAAAGGATGATATGGTAGTAATGAATATTTCTGGTTAAACATGTGCAGGTTGCATGGTTTATAAATATGCTGTTTAAGTGTATGGGAGATGGTTGCTGTGAGAGTCTGACATTGTGGTGTTGAATTTGCTCGGGTCTGAGATGAGGATCCAGTCTAATAAGGAATATGATGTCTTGCTATAATGAGTGGGGCTGTTCATTAGTTGTGTGCAACTATGTAAGTTCATTCTTGATGCAGGGGAGTTAAAGGTTAGGTCTAACCAATTGATCCATCACCTAATAGTATTTTTTCTTGTGGTATTGTTTTAGTTATCAAATGTAGGCTATTTTCCAGTGTAGTTGTATTGTTGCCAGAAGGAATTAAAGGACAGTAATACATGTTTGTTTATATTTGTTTATTTTCAGGAAAGTAATAAAAAGCTCTGCTGAATTTAATTTTAGTATTGGTTTATTGGAGGGGGAATGTGATAATTGTTGGGAAATATTAAATCAATGCCACCGCCTTTCCTCTTTATATGGTCTTTATAGATGATGCTATAGCCAGTGGTGTCATTTCAGAGGTGTTTATACTGAGTTTAATCTAAGTTTCAGTTATTATGAGAATATCACACGGATGCCAGGGAACCTTGTTGGCTAGGCTTACTTAGGCCCTTGGGCCGATAGCCTAGTACCAACCTATGAACCTATGATGGGCAATTCAGGCAAGTAATTTTACTTCTGTTACTTCTAATATTTTTGGCAGAAAAAGTTAGATTTCTGGGGTTGGGGGTTGATCACTGTGGGTTTATTGTATTGTATATAAGAGAATTGTCTTGATGTTGGTTGTGATAGGTGGGGCCAGGGTTGGTGAGAATGTGTCTTCCTAGGAGGATTTTAGCATATTGGGGCATTACTGACTCTTGTTTTCAGAGAGTATTTTTCCATTTCATTTTATTTTGATTTGAGCTGAAATGGAGTTAATCAGTCTGTATTTGGGGTCACGGTGAAGGGTGTCATTAAATATGTTTGGTGTGAAATCTGGAGAGTTTAGGGAAGCAGTGTGGCTGAGTTGGAGAGATGTTGAGAGCTATTACTGAGTTATGGTAGGATGAGAAATGGCCTTGTAGGAAGAGAAGAATAGAAGATAAGCTGATGAGTAGCATGAATGAGGAAAGCGATCTGTATTTTATTGCTGGCAAGTAATAGGGAAGTAGGATGCAAGAAATTTCAAGGCTGTAGGATATTTAATGTTGATGGAGTCTGAAATCCGGTCGACGGTAGGTAGGAAGAAAGTATTTGCTATGAAGGAAGTGAGTTGGGTTGCCCTGAACACTTCTGTTATGTTTCTGAAATATGAGAAATAGAGGCTTTTGAAAGGATGGAATATGAGGATGTAGTTAAGTTAGGAAATGGTGAGGGTTTATTTGGGGAAAGTAGAAGCTGAAATGCAGAATAATAGGTAGTGTTGGGGAGGACTCTGAGTATGAATAGATATAGTGCAAAGCAGAATGGGAGGGTCAAGGTTTGTTGGGAATGATGCTAAATGTTAGCAATAGGAAAATACAAACAGGAGTGTTCGCATGATAGTAGGAAGGTTGGTTCGGGAGGGTTAGCAGATGGGTGTCACAAATGAAATGTGTATGTGGGAGAGATAATGTTAGAGTAAGAGAGAGTGGGTGAGAATTGGGGTTAAGATAGGGGAGCATAGTGGGATCCTAACTCAGTTCAGTTATTGCAGAGAGCAGTTAGTTTATAACAAGTACAATTAACTATGACGACAAAGTAGGATAGGCTTTCTTTCATTTAATGAATACAGAAATCAGGAAGCTAGGGAGAATAAGCCACTGCCATATACAATTTTTATTTATTTATTTTATTTATTTATTGACATTTGTTGACTGGGAAAGTCCACTGGGTCAAATAAAAACATTTTCAGTGGAGGCCTGGGGAGAAAAGCTCCACGGTATATCACAAAGTATTACAAAGTATTCTAAAAAAACATAATAAACAAGGATCCATATATAAAAGCAGAGATAAGCACTGCAGTACAGTACTGAGTTATATTACTAATCTTTTGGCATCATAGCATAACATAACACATTAATCAATGATACATGTATGTAAGCAAAGATATGCAAAAAAGTATAATACATAGTTTACATTACTAATCTTTGAGCATTACATTGAATTGGTAAGAAGTTGCATGTGTAGCATAGTGTGGATATGCAATATTACCATATGTAGTGTGAGTTTGAAACAACTGCTTAATGAGCACAAGGCTGAAATATGATTAGGACCTACTATTAGAACCTTTCTTAATAGGAATCAATTAAGGGATGGTTTTAAGGGGGCTTGTTTGTTTGACAGAGGCAGGAGGGATTGTTTAGGTAATGCAATTTTAGTGCTGATTTAAAAGTTTTTGTACTGTCATTTTGAGTTATATATGAGGGTAAGGCATTCCAATATTTAGCAGTGCTATGGGAGTACAGACATTCCTCAGCTCTTTTGTTGGGTTTGATTACAGTTAATAGTTGTTGGCCTGATGATCAACCTGGTGTTCTCAAGGGAGTATATGTAGGATGGATCCAAGTGCAGGGCAAGAGCTGCATTTGAAAATTAGTTTGTGGGCTAAACTTAGTTGGGTATAGAGGAGATGGTGTGAGAACTCGAGCCAGTTCAGTTCTCTAATAGCATAGCAATGGTGTGTGCAGTTGGGCTTTCCTGAGGCAAATTTAGCTATTTTATAATAGCAAGATTCTAGTTTATTACTAAGGGTTGAGTGGAGATTAATAAAAATAGCACTAGCATATAGGAAGGAAGAGATGAGTAAGGTACTGGCAAGTTTTGTTTTGGTATGGTTGTTCAGGTAAAGTTTATGACGATAAAGTTTTCCTAATTTAAAGAGTGTTTTTTTAATTGCATTGAAAATGTGTGGCTCAAAAGTGAGTTTGTCATATATTGTTATGCCTAGCAATTTAGCCGTTTGCACTATTTCAATTTTTGTACTGTCTTTAGAGAATATTTTAAACTCTGTGTTTGGAGGTTTTGTAGAGAATAGCAAAAGTTTAGATTTTGGGGGGATTAACAGGAGCTGTGCATTATTTAGCCAGGATTCAATTCACATATCTATTGGTTAAAAGATGGGTCAGTGGCCAACTTAGTATACGTCGCCCTTACACAGCAAGGATGACTCCTTTGGGGGAAATATCACAGCCACTTTCCAGCACAAGGCAGGCAGGTATTTGACTTGTTAAAGTTAATACACAGCAAGGCTCTTCGTGTTAAACTTGCTTACATTTCACAATGACAAGGTTCTCAGTGAAAACCTTTAGGAGTTCATCTTTGTGGCAGAGCTCCTGCAGTATCTGGGTCAGAATTGGATGTAGTGACCACGGGCTCTGAAAGGAAAGGAGAAAGGAAAACTCTACTAAACTGTAATATTATATTGAGGGAATAAAGTTAATATATATTCCTAGAGATGGACGAAGGGCCACTGTGAATCACAGTAACACAGTATGGGGTACTGTAAGAGTAGAGTGATGATATAAAAGTCTATGAAGGTAAGCTCAAAATAGGCTTAGCAGGCGGTATACTGATACAGAATCACAGTAATACAGTGTATCGAGCTGCAGAGAACAATTTATCATAATAAAGCACTACACTGGCAAGCACAATATAAAACCATCACTTAGTAAACATATGTTGGATTAACCACTACATCAAAAGAATGCAAAATATACACCAAAACACAAACAACTAGCATTACATACACACTTGTTAAAGGGCACAAGCTCAACATAATTAAAGCTTGTCCAACTTGAATGAAAGGGATACAAATACAACACACTACCAAGTCATTTAATTGTTCTACACAGTCCTAGAACAAATTAGAAATATATTAACACGACACATATCTGCACTGTGAAGGAAGGTAGTGAGTAAGTGGAAGTGAAGATTAAAATGAGGGGAGACTTAGCAATACATTTTACTACAGAGATCCTCCTACCCTCAGGTCAGTAATTACAAAGAACAATCAGTTTATCGCCAGTACAAAGCAATTAACATGGAGGCACAAAGTAAAACAGGTTTACTTTCATTTAATGAATGCAGAGATCAGGAAGCTAGGGAGACTAAGTGACTAGAATATACAGTTTAATCTGTTGATTAAAAGATGGGACAGTAAGTAGTCAAATGGCCATTAGAGAGCACTACTGCTTTGGGAAGAATATCACAGCAACTTTCCAGCACAGGGCAGGCACATATTTGACTAAAGTTAATACACAAAAAGGCTATTCATGTTAAACTGGCTTTCATTTCGCAATGACAAGCTTTTCAGTGAAATCTTTTGGGAGTTGAGCCTTGTGGCAGAGCTCCTGCAGTACTGGGGTCAGGACTAGATGTAATGGTGACAAACTATTGCACACAGTTTAAGCACTTACTTTAGTAGCAGCTGAATATTTTTCATTATGGAAGTAATTATTTTTTATTTAAAATGGTATGAAAGTTTCATTTAAGTGCTTTTTCTCTAAAGCTCTTTAGCTATTTTGACAAAGCATATTGGCTGAAACTGCAGCAATAATTGCAGTTTGTAAAGCTGAAGGGCTAAGTTTAAGTAAGTTGTGTTTTTATCATATCCACTGTATGACTGCTGTGGGCCAATGTACAACTGAAGTGTAGCTGGAAAGTGTGACTCACACAGCAGAATAAAGGAAGGCTGACTGCAAAATCTTCTTTCATCAGATGTTAGTAAAAATGTACCTGCATTTTGTAGAGCTTATGTTTTATTATCATTCTAGTGTATTGGCTTGAAATGTCATATACCGTTCCTTAAAAAACAGAGAGAAAGAGAGACTGCTGTCCTAAAGAAAAGGCTTTCTTCATGGACTCAAATATTAGAACTTAATGATCAACTGGGCTAGTACCTAGTGATGGCTGCAATGGGATACAACAGATATGATTCTACCCCCCCAACCAAAAAATATATATATATACCAGCAAAAAATGCAATCCTGGGCTGCAGATAGGCCACATAAGCTGTGCCTGCATTAGCATAGTTACTTTATTTAGACACTTCTCCATTTGTTACTATTTATGTGCTTAAATAATTGTTTTGAAAGCACAGTATTCGAAGATAATTATCTTGCATGCATCTACTAATGGAAATGTTTTATTTTTTTATGGTCTAGGATATCATATTGCTGTTAATTGCAGCTAAATAATTGTGATCAGGTCTTGATCTAACAGTGGGATAAGTATTTCTACCACAACTACGACTAGTTATTTAGTAATAATTGTAAATAGTTACTGAGGATGTATTACTTCCTTTACAACCCTACTCTAGTTATACTTCATAGCTGAGCCTTCAATGTTTCATAATAGTAGGCCGTATTTGTCGATGCAACTCTGACTACTGGAATGTTTTACAAGCTATACTATTTTTTGTATTTGCTTATGATTTTGTATTATTTCTTACAGGTGATAAAACATAAATTTACTTACTTCTGTAGGTACTTATTACATTGTACTGTAGAAGAGCTTTGTCTATATTTTAAAACTGTGACTTGCAGGTCTCCCTTGCATTGACTAAAGCAATGTCTTTCGGCTTTTCCCAGTTAGGGGTCACTACAGTGGATCACCGGTCTGAAGATTGATTGGCAGTGGAATTTTTATGATGTCGAGTTGCCAGCCTAGCACCCAACCTTCACAGAAGGTGCACACACCTACCTGCATGTTTTTAAAGCTCACTCAATCACAGGGAGGACATGCAGACTCCACTAGAAGGTGCTCCAGCTAAGAATCGAACTGAAGAACCTCTTGCTGCGAGGTGACAATGCTAACCACTACACCACCGTGACCAACTGTTAATCTCCCTTGCATTGACTACTTCCTTACTATTCATCTGCTATTAAACATCTGCCTTCTTTGCAGTGCCTTACTATTATAACACTCCTTCTCTCTCTCAGTTTCCATTGTACAAACATTTCCAAGTTTTCAGAGCTGTGATTTATAAGTGCACCTACTCTTAACAACATTGCCTCTATACTGAATACCAACGTCTCTGACCTTTATACTTACTAATTGCTTAGAATAGTGCCTTATTTGAAGGTCTACATTTACTGTTGATAAATGGAGACCCAAATATTTTATACATTTTTTTCTTTTCTCCATCTTTGAGAAAGATTTTCTCTTGCATCTGGCTGTCACTCCTCAAGTCTGTTCCTTCGTGTTCTGCTGTTATGTAGTTTTTTGACATCATTATATCTCTATAAATGCCTGATTCTGTGGTGGTGCAGTGGTAGCATTGTTGCCTCACAGCAAGAGGTTCTCCCGTTTGATTCTCGGCTAGAATGCGGGGAGTGCCTTCTGTGTGGAGTCTGCATGTCCTCCCCGCGGTTGGGTGGGCATTCAAAAGGCATGTGTAATAGGGTGTGCCTTCGTTGAAGGTTGGACGTTGAGCTGGCACCTTGGTGTTTGTGAAAATCTACTGCCAATCATTAGCGGACCGGAGTTCTGCTGTGGCGACCCCTAACCAGGAAAAGCCGAATGATAAACAACAACATATCTCTATAAATTCCTCTGTGTTCTATGCATTTTTTCCAACAGCCACTACAACAGTTATCACTGTGTATTACCATTTCCACTGGGTTAACCAATCAAATTTACTTTAAATGGATTACCTAGCAACAGAACAAGACAATAAAAAAATTAAAGCAGCACAAAATCAAATGATTACCTAAGATGTTACTTAACCTAGTGGTACATAGCCTATTTGTCAATAATGTCCTTTATAAATAGCACAGAGGATCTGACAAAGCAATCCCCTTCACATTTTTTGTTCTATATGCTCGTCTCTCTACTGTGTATACCTCTATTATATAGTGTATGTATTTACACCAAAGTGAGCCTGAAAATGGTCCATGAGGATCAGTGGTTTATCCCAGTCAACAAATTCATAAATCAATCTATCAATCAATCAGTATAGCTCATTTTTTTTCTTTAGCTTAAAGGCAGTAGAGCCTTATATATTTTATATGATGATATGGAGTTCTGAACAAAGTACAGAAACCTTTAACACAGTTGTTCATTCATAAATGAAAGAAGCCCACTAACTTAGGTACAGAAACACACAAAAATAAACACGAACTTGAGCTTTATTGGCTTTTATACGAACAACTAAAAATTAGAAATGCATGTTTTTGCAGGTGGCAGTTTCCCTTGCACTCTGTTGTGGGCAGCTTCATCTCCACACATCCCTTTCCTTCTATAGTTTCACTTTGAGATCATTCCAACTCAGAGGAGAGAGACTATTGTGATCAGTTAAAAAAATAAAACATCTGAAGGATAACCGATCATAGAATATACCACCTAGAATGAAAATAAACCTAGCAGTTTCTTCCATCATTGGAAATCAGACTTTACTTCATAGTAAACCAGTACAGTCTCTCAATGCACTTGCTTCTCAAAGTAGTTTGCATTATTATTATTATTATTATTATTATTACTGTTATTATTTTTATTTTGCTTTTATCCCTACTGCCTTCAGCCATCAGCTTTCCTGCAATTGATTATCACATTCATTCCCCCTTGGGGTTATATGCATTTGTGACAGACCATCATCCAGGCAGCCACTAGAGTTTTCTGCTGATGTTCTAAGTCTCCACCTCCAGGCTACTGATCCATGAGCTCACTTACATAGTGGCCTTCTATATATTCTCATTATAGGAATGTGTCTGCTCTTGTACATACTCTTGGAAGGCTGCTGCTTATCACATTATGGTAGGGTAAATCACACATTTTTTATGATATACTCTCATTTAAGTGGAAGAGTCAGCATCATTGCTGACCTGACTGCTTCCTATCGCCCAGGATGGGTAAGCTGGCATTGACTTCTCACTGTTGCCATTCTGGATCAGCTCCTACAGTGTACAGAGCATTAATCAAACCAAGTTCCTCTGCACTATTGTCAGGGCTTCATCCCTTTGTGCCATGGAGTTGGCCCTCTTGTAGCTACTGGATACTTTAATTCTCTCTGTTAGCATTTTGGGGCAATGAACAAGGACTGTTGTTAACAGAGCCATTAGACATTCTTTCAGTAATCTAATTAAGCATTATATTGACATACGTGTGTGCAAAACAGGATACATCACAGGTTTATAGGTAAATACTAGGCTAGATGCCTTGTGGGCCATTTTAAACCTAGCCAATTTCCCTTTCAAAGGTGAGAATCAAACACTGTACCTTGTACACCTTAACAGTTGTACCTACCCACAACCCAACATCATCTTGTGCACATTAAAATGTATTTTCTTCTGTAGCATTTGCCACTTGTTCCTGACGTTTCGCAGCTATTCCGTGGGATGTGTGGCATTAAATATGTCAGACATTTTACCAGCTAGGACATCACCGACTGACTTCTTGTCCTTAGGTCTTGTAGCAACTGTTCTGTATAATAATACAGAATCTTTAGTGTAGATATAATGTAAATGCTTTTTGATATTGCATGAGTCCTGTATTGATGCACAGTTGTTTCAATGCTGTCTGCTCTGGGAACACTACTGTTTGCCACTGGTCAGTTGACTGATGCTCCAAACATTACAAGTGAAAGATTCCCAACGTCTTGTCTTGAAGGTTAGACTTGGAGAAGCGTGAGAAGGTGAGTGTGGTATTTTCCTCCTGTTCTCCCTCTTCTTTCAGTGCAATGTTGGAGTTGGTATTTATTTTATCTATACATAGTTTGTGGAGGTGGGGCTGGCTCCCATGTTGGGAATGCAGCGGGGCTTACCTCCCTGCAAAAAAATGTTTCTGTGGTTTGCTACCTTAAGAGTATTTTTGAGTAGTGACAAATGTTTTGGGTTCAGATAAGAACGTCTCGCTTAAATAAGATATGATTATGCATGGGAAAACCCATCTGTCATGTTGAAAATTTATTAAGCATCTTGCCAGTTTTGAGAATGTATCTATTTAAAGAATTGCCTTGGAAAATATCTGCTTGGGGAATAAATTTCAACTTCTTATAATGAATGTTCTTTTGTTGTGGTGATTTACATTAGTTTACAATAGCTAAAACAGTGCCTCATCAAAAAACGTCTTTACTAATGATATCTTTCTCTTGTTTCTGTGTAATGTTTGAAGTTGTTTAAATGCACATTTTGTCTTCGAGTTTTAGAGGTTGTGTTTCTTTAACGAAAGCAAATGCATTTTCTTTTGTGAGGCTATAGGGGTGTCTATTGCCTGAGATGGAAAGTATTTTTTATGGCTAAAGTAAGAAGGGATACCATTTCAAGGTTTCATTAGACATCTGCTAGAACAGATTGCTTTTTGAGTAAACATTTTTAGTGTCCTCATTTTATTTCAGTGTTATCTTTTTTTTCTTTGAGTTCTAAAAATTATGGATTAGGATACAAAGCAAAACATATATTTCTTTTTGTGAGGTCTTGAAGTTAATTACTTATAAATTATGGAAGGAGCTGAAAACAGATTCTTTTGGCTAAAGTAGCAGAAGCGTAAGCATCTACTTAATTCTTAAATGTTATCCTTAAATTATATTTAAATAATGTTGCTGTTCTAATTGCATATTCTTTATAGTTTAGGCTCCATTATTTGTTCATCTATTATTTATGAAAACATATCACTGAACTGGAAGCACCTCGGTGGACCATCACAAATCAGTTCAGCATGTTATCACTGATATTCAAGGCTGTAAAATGGTTTATTATTATTTAATATGAGGCTTAATCAGGGTAAAAGAATCCCCATATTGTTCTTAATTGGAAGCCTCTAAACAGGTAATCTTCATAGCTTTCGAGATGTCCTTACTCCATTTCTAAATTCCTCCTTCTGCTACATACCAAGCATAGGACTCCCCTAAAAACTCCTCCACAAAAGCCACAGAACAAGTATAGTAAGTAATAGTACACATTGGCTAATTCCATATCAATAACACTTTTATCTTTTTCAAAATGTGAATTTTATTTAGATGCACAATCTATAATAAATCTTCATCTGTTATTGTCCTTCCTAAAAAATTACTAAGTACTCCTGTCTGGAATTCTAATCTACAAAGTTTCGTTTTAATGAATTTATGTTAATTAGTTTGCGAGGGTTACTGCAATATGGATCACACCGCTATTTTTTCACAGGCAGAATAGGGCCAATGAAGGAAAATTATTCAGCCTCTAAATGAACTGTATGCATAGCCGGCCTTAGGCATAGGCCAAATAGGCGGCCACCAAGGGCGCCGCTGCAGCAGGGGCGCTTATTTGGTGTAGGTAGACCAGGATGGGGGCACCAGATGGTGTGGTAGGGGGTGCTGTGGAGCCCTTTTGCCTAGAGCACCAGCTGACCTAAGGCCGCTCCTGACTGTATGCTAAGGACTTTATAGATAATGGATACTGTACGAAGTATAAAAGCTACCACATGGTGACTGAAAATATATTTGATACAACTCTTAATAATACTTCTGACAGGCATCTGCGCATTCAAGAGACCGAGGAAGAACTCTCTGAGGCAGTATTTTTTGCAGGCATAAAGACAAATAATTAAAACATATGCAGATTTTCTGAAAAAAATCCCATTTGAATTATTCACAACTTACCTAAAATACAAAGACTTTGAGATACATAAAACTGATTTGTACTGACGTGAGCGCATCACATGCCCTGACTCATCTTGTCATAACATTCCACGGAGTAAAAAAAAATGTCAGGGAGGGGTCAGAGGTTAATTTAACTTTAGCCAAGTGTGCAAACCTTTAAGGTCTACATTTTAACCTGCCAACCCCATGAATGTACCGATGATTGAGAACTGTAACTTGCAAAGTATATTTAAACATCACAATTACAATTATAGCACTTTTCAGATACATAAGGTAGTCAAACATGGTTCAGCCAACTTTTGCAAAGCAAATTCAGCTTCTGGCATAGCTCTTAAGGCATTAACTCATGAAGGGTATGGTGAACCTACATACAGACCCCCTTTTCAGATTCATTGTAGGTTTATTGCCCTGGATTCACAGTCAATTCATCTTCTTTCAGCTTTTTCCCGGTTAGGGGTCGCCACAGCGGAACTCCGATCCACTAATGATTAGCAGTAGATTTTTACGTACTGACTTGCCAGGCCTGACGCACAACCTTCAACGAAGGTACGCCCATTCACGCATGTCTCCACACAGAAGACACTCTAGCTGAGAATCAAACGGGACAACGTCTTGCTGTGAGGTGACAATGCTACCGCAGCACCACCACCGCAGCTGGATTCACAGTCAATACTAACTAATATTTCCACCTGAAAAGTACTAAAGGATACAATGCTGCATAGATGAATGTTTGTAAAACTGCAGTGAACACTTAAGTTTACAATGAAATATCAAACAGACAATCTCAGGTCTTTGAGAAAGCTGGAAGCCATTTTTAATTCTGTTGTAAATGTGTGTGTGCTTTCTTAAATCATCAGTTTCTACTTTGAAGTATGTATGAAAGTGTTTTGTTTCAGAGCCATAATAAATACTTTGTCACAAACTTGTTTCTTTTCTTGCTGATGTTATAAGCTGTATATTGGCAGAATTTGTGTTTGCTCCATATATAACGTATGTAGACAGAGGAAATTTATACAACATTTGACAGGGTATTAAAGATTAAATACAAGTCATCCCTTACACAAGCAATAAGGCCCAACAAGGTGTGTGTTAATGTATAAATAACTCCTGGCCAGAGGTGTTATGAGGTCTGACACCACAGTTGGAAGGCTTCTACACACCTGGAAGGGCATTATTTACACAGTAACACACACACCCTAGAGGGCATTATTGTGCTCAGAGAATGGGCTGCCTGTAAAATTGTTGTGTTTTACTTACTTAATTTTTTTATTACTAAATTATTTTTTAATATATTTTTGATGTGAAATATTTTCTTTGCATAACATTTCAGACTTGGTGTAGTATATGTGAATGATGTAGGAGGAAGCATTTTCCATCCAAAATATAACATTTTAAAAAATATTGAGATATTTACTTCAGTTTTTTGGTCCCTTTCTCCTACAATTTGTGGTTTGTTGCTAATCCTTGGGGATTGAAGTCACTAAATAATGACACACATTTGAGTTTCACACTTTATTTCCTTCAGCAAATGCATGCTAACACAAATCCTGTTATTCAAGCAACGTTGTAATTTTATAAGAACAATATTTACAATGTATTCCTATTGGTGATCATTTGTTCCTCCTTTATTTTAGTCTTTGTCTAGATTTCCAGAGCTAAGAGGATGTGAGATATGCAAACCTCTTTACTGCTTCTGCCACTGCTTGCTCGATCACACACACACACACACACACACACACACACACAGAAACACACTTGCACTTCAGAAAATACGTGCTAATACAAATCTTGTTATTGAAATAAACTTTGTAATTTTATAAGAACAATATTTAAAATTTGTTGCTATTTTTGAGCCTTTGCCCCTTCCCCCCTTTATTTTAGGCTTCATCCAGATTTCTTGAGGTCAAGAGGTATGCATTCCTCTTAACGGCTGCTGTCACTGGTCGATCAAGCTCATTCCCTCTCTCTATCTTTCTCATACACAGAAACACACACATATAAAGAAATACACTTCTGCTTGTATTCATGCAAGCAAGCACATACCTCTCAACCTCTTAGAGCAAGAAATCTGGACAAAGCCATAAATAATGGGGAGACAATGGATCAATAACAGGGACAATTTTTAACCAAAAAATGTAAATGCAAATCCACGAAGAGCGAAGAAGCAGTCCAATTCTTTATATTTATACTAATTACCTCCTTAATTAAAATCAATTGATTTTAATTAAGGAGGTAATTAGTATATATATATATATATATATATATATATATATATAT
Organism: Protopterus annectens; assembly: GCF_019279795.1. NCBI lineage: Eukaryota > Metazoa > Chordata > Ceratodontiformes > Protopteridae > Protopterus > Protopterus annectens. The sequence goes on along the minus strand of NC_056739.1, from coordinate 1,080,166,830 downwards.
ATATATATATATAAGGATTGTATTAATTACACTGGTCATCTGATGAAGTCTGGATGTAATGCAGACGAAAACGCGGAGACGTAATAGCGTTTATGGTTTTAATTTTTGTGCGTTCTTAATAAACTTTTAGAATTGGACTGCTTCTTCGCTCTTTGTGGATTTGCATTTACATTTTTTGGTTATTGGTTTTGGGTGTGTTCCACTTTTTACCAGGGACAATTTTTAAATATTGGTCTTAGAAAGTTAATAGACTAGCAGGGGAATTTGCTGAATGGTATGAAGTCTGACACTCAAATGTCTGCTATTATTTTGTGACTTCAGTCTTGAATGATTTGCCAAATATTTGCCAGAAAATCACAATTTTATGAAAAAAATGGACGAAAAATATGAGGCAAAAATCTGGATATTCTGTGAAAATCTGTAAAGTTGAGAGTTATGAGTATGCATACACTCACACATGCAGCAGACACACACACACACACACACACACACACACACACACACACACACACACACACACACACACACACATAAACACACACACACACTTTTCTTTCTTTTTTATGTTTCTTTTAATTTTACTCTTACTAAACAACAAAAGCATTGTTTAACAAATGTAAATGGGGAATCATTACATGTCATACAGTGCAGGCACTGTCAAATCAGATTTACAACCTTGAATGCTTTATTACCATGGTACTGTCATGAAAGCTTTGAGGAGTCTGTGTACCTGTGTATTTTACTTTGCTATCACTATTACTTGTTTGTTATACATGTGCTTGCAAATTTTCTTGCTTAATGGTTGCAAAGTCATTTTCAGTGTTGCAATGCAAACCTGTCCTTATACACTCTCTGTTTAGTTTTGTAAGGTATTACTAAAAAATGAGCCTGTCCTGCAGTTATGTGACTAATTTGAATATTGTTACCAGATCCTTAGCTTTAATGCCAGTCATAAAGATGACAAAAATAATGGTTGTTGGAGGTACCCTGTGGTATATCACTTAGTGTATGTATTGATGTGTATTATGACTCATAGCACTAGACGTTCCAAGCGAGAAAAATGTTTATTATACCAAATCAGAAGAAAAATGAACAAAATTAACCCACTAGGCTTAGTACAGGGTTTATACAGTTGTTACAATATCTTTATAAAAGGCTTTATAGTTCATGCACCCAACTCCACTAACAGCGTCTCTATTTTCAGACTGCTAAAATGTTAAATCACAGCTGAAGACCCCACTAAACATCTACTTCAGGTTAAGCACAGACATTTTTTCATCTGGTTTTATCTCTGTCCACATCAACAATAAGCCCTGATTGGGGTGTCAAACCCTGAGAACCATTTGGTCAGAATCCTTGACCTGACCCACAGTGCACCTCAAAATGTAAAACTAACTTCTTAATTTGCCTTGAAAATCAACCTCGTGTTATATAGCACTGAACTGGTAATTGCCTTCTCATTAACTGTACAATATATTTGTGTCTGGCTAAAGTGCTGTCGACAGTTTTACCAGCATTTTACACACTTTTAAAGGTACATCCTTCCTTTTTCTACACACATGATGTTGCAGTCTGTATATATATTTCCTGATGCATATAGTAGATAGAAGTATTCTTCACCAATGTTTTGTTTCATTAAAATTAATCAAGAAATAAATGTATAAAACAGAAGCTGTGGTACAAGGTGATGTTGGGAGTACCTGTTACTTAATATAGCATATTTCGAAGACACAAACTTAGGTAATATAATTTTATTGATGAGTGCCTAAATGACTGAAAAGGTAATCAGATTTAACTAATCTGAGCCATGTTTCATCAGTTTCTTTCATTATTTTCTACAACACAGACATTTTAAACCCACTTTACTGTTTTGCTGCTGGTTTCTAAGTTGCGATGTGTCTGTGTAAAGCTAGCATGGTGGATCGCTTTGAAGACTCTCTTTAAATCAGGTGCACACTGTAAAAAGGTACCCTTTGGTACATGGAAGATAAAACTCAAATGATACAAGGGCATTCAATTAATATGATCTACCTTTCTTAAAGATGTAGTAGTTTTAATGCAATAAAACTGTGCTTCCAATATCTTGTTTATTTTATGAGGTAATTTGGGTAATTTTTCTTTCTGGAACTTTACGCAGTTCACATGGTATCCTTATTGATCTGAAATATTTACAATCTAATATGGGACCATTTTGTGAACTGCATTACAACGGCCTGTTTGCAGATGCTAAGTTAACTACTACATTCAGTAGATTTTCATCAGATTTGTTTCATAACAATGCCTCTACCAGAACACTCTTGAACTTGTATGAAATATTCCAAGAATGCTATTACTTCTCAGGGAATTGACACAGTAATCATTTATTTTGTAATCATATTCATATGCTTTTCAAAGTATATTGTGTCATTATTATTTTTAAAGCATAGCATTGGAAAAAGTGCATTCAATATCTACTGAATATGTAACAGACTTTCCCTCTTTGTTAAGACTCTGCATTTCTGTTCTACGTTTCTACAGTTTAGGTATATGACATTAGTTTTCAAACTAATTAATTCAATGCAGCAGATATGAATCTAGTCAAAAAATTAACACTATTTCAAAACATAAATTACTTAAAATGTAGAAAAACATAACACACAAAATAATTCTTAATATTTATTATGGGAAGCAAAGCTCTCACACTCCCATATAGGCCATAACACCCAACCCCAAAACTTAACCTTAAACCTAATCTAAGCCTAATCCCAGGCTTAAACCCAAATTAAAATGTAAACCTAAAGTTAACCCTAATGCTATCCTATCCCTAATCTTAATGATAATGAAGACTTCAGTCCTAAGGCTTAGCCTGCTCCATTCCCCAATCCTAAAATCGTTGACATGAGCAAGTAATACCACATTTTGCACCATTCAATGTAACATTTGATAAAACAGACATAACATTCAATGCAATGTTTGCACAAATAAATTTCAAAAATAACTGACAATCTGTTCCCTAATGTTTTGTGACATAATTATACAAATATTTTATCTTTCAGCTTGGTTATAAAGGTCTTTGTATTCTTTCATCTTGGTTGTAAGGTCTTTGTAAGATGCATTCCTGAGTCTTTCAATCAGCGCTTTTAATAATTATATGTGTTTTAATTTCATATGGTTGTTTCTTGTGGGCATCTCTTATTAGTTTACTGGTTCTGACTTTTCTATTGTATAGTTTTTTTGTTTTATATTTCTACCATATAGCCATAATTATTGCTTATCAACTGATCTTAAAGGAGTCTTTGTTAACATTTATTTAGTTTATCACAGGCTATGTCTGTGCTTTTACTTATATCGCTGTTTCTAAATTGCTGCTTCCAGTTCAGTTTTTGACAGTAGTCTATTTTGCAGTTAAGTACTTTTCTTTTCCAAATTTCATCCTTCCACTTCCAAATCAATAATACATTACTTAAGATTGGGTCACAAATATCTCCTGATATGGATATTAACAATTTATTCCCACTCATCTTGTTAATAAACTCCAAGAATTTCTGTCTATATGTTTTATTTCAATTGCATATAGCTATGAGAATCACATTATATTCAGAGGTAAAATATGAATGCATTCAGTAACATCCAAGTGAATTTGATCTCTGTTATTAATGTTAACTGCCACATGCAGGATTTCTGTGATACTCATCACAGGTAAAGAATATGAATGAATGTAGTTTTTAACATAAACAGAGACCTCTCCTCATCCTCCTGTTCTGTGGTTTCTAATATAATGATAAAAGCAATACCCATTTGTCAGTGGGTATACTATTAACATCAACAAGTCATGTTTCTGCATTAGTACAAATGGGCATACCTGTAGGATAGAGGTAAGGGACATTCACTCAAAGATACTCTACATGGAAAGTTCTGATACAGATCCTATGATTTTTTTTCAGTTAGTGAAAATAGTTTTTTGAGAGGTTAGATGCTGGTAGAATTTCAGAAAGGATGTTGATATTATCAGAGTCAGTTAAGTTGTTCACATCCATTCCTTCTATTACTGTATGTTGCAGATTTTTTTTTCATTTTAGCCAGATCCACTCCATACCATTTTCATCAGTTTTATTTACTCTTAATTTATCAAACTTTTATTTAGTTGTTATCAGGGTAAGTGAACTGATCTGTTTAAATCATTTCAGCCTGAACTCATGGCTTGAAGCAAAGTTGAAAGAAAACTATCTGTGGACCATTTAAATTAACCAGCTGGAACTCTACGTCTCCCTGTATTCTTTTCTTGTTGCCCTTTTGTTGCTCTTCACTTGCTGTCTCTCTCTCTCTGCATGGTTGGCTGTCTCTCTCTTGGCATGGTTTATTCAGTAGAGTCAATACTTTCTGTCTTGGTGTTCCTTAGGAATGTAAATTGGTAGTCACTTTTCATCATTCTAAACTATTTAAGCTGCCTTGTGTGCCACCAGCTAGCAGAACTCTGCAGCTGTGAAAATTAAAATCAGCATTTCAGCAAATTCACCTTTGTTTTCAGGCTTCTCTTGTTTTGCTTGTAGGTAGCTCTGTTTATTAACATTTACAGACATATTTGCTAATGAAGGCTGTTTATTTTAGGCTCCTAGCCTGTACTGTACTGTACTGTATTGACTTCAGTTCCTAAAGAAGCAAAACAAACAAATAATTAAATAATATCAACATCGCAGGTTTAAACTGTAACTGTGGGTGTAGACACTTCTGAGCACGAGCACCTTTTGTAGCTTCAGTTTGCTATTGAATACAAGTGATAATACTGCTTCACTTTCACCGTGATGATAAAAAGTGTTTTTTTAACAACAATACTTGCCTCTAGTATTCCAGAAAAGGACAAAACAGAATATTATCCAAACAAAATTTATCAAAGGTTAAGCTCTTCTGTCCACCAACAATAATCTTGGATTTCACTTGAACCTTCAAATAAAGCATCACAATTCCTTTTAAAACCTCCAATCAAATATGTCACAAATAATTCAATGAGCATTTTTAGCCATATACCTCATTAATTATGTTGTGTTTTCTAAACTTTAAAAAAAATTCTCTTATAAAAACTCCCATAAAAATCCATTAAAATAGTAATGTTAATGTAATATATAATTTGTATTTATAAAGAAAAAAATACTTAAATACTATGTAAACCAGTAAAAATATGACAAATTAAGAATCCAATAATATTAATATATAATCTAGATGTTAAAATATTAAAACTTCACAACTTTGCAGCTTGGAGCTTAAGTATACTAGTAATAGAAACACTTTCAATTAAACCAGGTGGGCTTGCTTCATTTAACTTCAACTTCCATTGCAGTTCTCTGTATTCAGTCATGGTTTCCCATGGTACCCATAGATTTTTGTCCACCATCTCTAAGACTGAAAACAAAAATGTTTTACAGTTCACACACCAAACAGTGTATATAAAAAAAGCATTTTTCAAATTGCTTTGTTTTCAAATGATGAAAGAGAGTTATTTTGTGAAATGAGAAGTGATACTTTTTTAAGAATTATGGAACCAGATAAAAATGGAGGGGTTGTCTTGATGGATTACTTTGATTACTCTAAAAGGATGCTTGAATTATTACTTGACAGTAATAAATATATTACGGTGTCAATCAGTAATATTAATGTAGCTTATAGTAAGATTGATATGTATCTGAAAGAACTTTTTTTGAATGGTCATATCTCTCACTCAACTTTTAAATTTTTTACTATTGAGAAGCCCACTGTTCCTGTTATATCTGGCATCTCTAAGGTGCATAAGGACATCTTAGATCCACCTATGACGCCTATAGTGGGGGCCCAATATTCTAAGACTTATCCTTTAGTAGTTTATATTGACTGTAAATTGAAACATTTTACGAATGGTTTTCCATATATACGTAGGGACTCCTGCAATTTTCTGTGAAGTTTCACTCCTAATTTGTTTATTGATGAACCATTTCTTGTTTGTATAGATGTTGTAGACCTTTTTGGTTCTATACCACTTTCACAAAAAAGGAGAAACGAACTGTTGAAAACACAAAAGCGAAGAACCAGGAGCAAACACCAAAATACACGAACAAATTTAATAAGCGCTTTCGGGAAAACATGTACCTTCCCTTCTTCAGACAAGCCACTACATACCAAAACAAATGTATAAAAACTTTTTTTAAAAATCAATCAAATAATTAAATCAATTGCAATTAAAATTTAAAACAGCAATGCACTTTTAACCATGCCCTCATTCATAAAAAGTAACCCACACTAAAAATAACATGTTGACAGTCTAAAGCCTTGAGAAACAATTATTCTAAATACAAGGCTATTAATCTTAGCTTGTGTTAGTTTCTTAAACTACAGAAACTTAAAAAATAATAACGAAATGTATAACAAAGTATGTAAAACATACTAAACATATTAGCAAAGAAGTTAAAAAATGTAAATTTACACACACACTCAAAGTTATCTTCGCAATGACAAATGTTTGAGCACACAGGCAATGGATATAAACTCATTAAGTCCAGGAGCCAAATATGCAGCTGTTCGAATTTGCCAAAATAATTCCTCTTTTTCTAGAAGCACTTGCCAAGGACCTACTCTAGGGTCATCTTGGATATGTTTTAAGACCATAAACTTAAAGGTATGGTCGTCATATACTGAGGTGTGGCGTGCTAAAGCATTGGTAAGATCTTTCTTGGAAATTGCATAATTGTGTTCATAAATGCGCTGCTTTAACTTGCGCTCAGTTTTACCAATATAAAAAGTTGCGCATTTCACGCAGTTAGCAATGTACACAACTGATTTAGTATCACAATTGTAATTCCCTATAATGTTAAAAATTCTGTCTCTTACCATAACTTTAGTGCTCACATTAACAGATCTACATTGGCGACAAGCACCACATTTACTCATACCTAGGCTTCGCTTGTTAACATTATGTCTCTTAGCTTCTAATAGTGTTTTTAAATTAATACCTCTTCGAAATGTAATTTTAGGCTTTAACCCAAAATGATTGAGCAAATTAAGATCTTCAAGAATTAATGCCCAATTTTTATGTAAAATGTTCATAATAAATGTATGGTCCAAACTGTAGGTACATAAGAAGCTCGTTCTGAACTCTAATTTATTGGTGTTAGTAGTAGCTTCACTATAAACATTAGGGTCAGAACTAAGCACCTCAATTTCATTTGAGAGGATTGGTTTAAAATAACCAGTTCTTCTTTTCTGAATAACCTCGACTCTAATATCAGTAATTAAGGAGCTTGGATAGCCTCTATTAGTGAACATAGAACTAAGGTTATTACACTCTTTGATGAAATCGCTTTCATCAGATATCATCCTAGCTGCCCTCACCATCTGGCCTTTACCAATGGCTTTTTTGTGATGGTAAGGATGACAGCTAGTGTAGTGTAAGAAAGTGTTAGAGTATGTTGGTTTTCTGTAAATAACACTTTTGTATCTAGGGTTAGCACTATCTTTAAATAACTTGATGTCCAAAAAATTAATACTGTTGGCATGTACTTCATATGTGAATTCCAGGAAGTCTGTCAATTCAGAAATTCTAGAAATAAAAGATGGTACAACTTCTAGTGGTCCATTCCACAATAAGAACATGTCGTCCTGGTACCTAGTGTACAAGGCGACATAGTTTTTCAACAAAGGTTCATTGAATAGTAGTGTTCGTTCCCAATGGGCCATGATGCAATTGGCAAAACTACCACCACAAGGAGAGTTCATGGCTACTCCTGAAGTTTGTAAATAGATATTACCATCAAACACCATGAAGTTATAAGTTAGTACTAATTCTAACAGAGTTTCAACAAGATATATAGTGTTATCATTGACTTTCCTAAATACCAGGAATTCTCTGATCCATTCCAAACCCAATCTTTGTGGAATGACTGTATAAAGATCCTTCACATTGATGGTTAAAAACAGATGGTAAGGATCAAAAGGTAAGTTGTTAATATTGTGGAGAAATCTCCACGAATCTTTACAGATTTGAGGTTCTTGCTCAATAAGAGGTTTAAGCACACTGTCTACATATTTGGCACACACATACGTTATAGACCCCCTTCCATCGACAATAGGTCTGAAAGGGGGGTTTTCAATTGACTTATGAATTTTAGGTGTACCAAAGAGTGCTGGTAGCTTAGGGGCAGAGATGGTCAAATACCTATATAGGTCAGTGTCAATAAACTTTTCCAAAAAAAGATCTTCATGCACACCTCTAATTTTACAATAAGCTATATTAACTTCATTAATACTTGAGCACTTGTAGGAACCAGTGTTTAAGTGTTCTAACATCTTAACTACATAGACATTGTGGTCCATACAGACCAATCCACCACCCTTATCAGGTTTCATTACCCTAATGTTAACATCACGTAAATGATGAATCAAGTTACGTTGATATGATGTTATATTGAGGTTAGTATTTCTATTGTTACGTTTGTTGGCGTCAAGAGCTCTTAAGTCTAACTCACAAATCTTCTCAAAAGAACGTATTGTTTCCTGTAAGGGTGGGTTAAACAAACTGGCTATCCTAAAAGAATTAATAAGGGAAGATCTTTCCCCAAAAAGCACTTTCAAGTTTAACTTAAGTACATATAGCTTTAAGTCAATAATAGTTTTAACTAGGTCAAAATGGGTATCAGGAACAAAAGAAAGACCTTTTGAAAAAAGGTTCACTGAATCTTGATCAAAATTGAAGGTGGTATAATTATAAATGCTAAAGTCTCCTTCAGTGCTAGACACAATAGAGGGTTGATTGAAACAATCATTTCCCCCATTAATTTCGCTTGTTCCTCGTGCTCCCTTGATTTTTGTTCGAACGTAAGTTCCTCTGCTGTCCATTCTGACTCAGCGAAAAACCCTGTTGGTTATTAAAGGTGGATATAGTGTTGGCACCATTGTCTTGTCACCTCCTATTGGGGTTATTACTGTTAATATGATTGGTACTGTCACTGGCACTAACAGGTCTCTCATTTTGATGTAAAGATTGTGCATTACCAACTTGTGTGTCCACCACTCCATCAAAGACCCCCACTGAGTTAGCTTGTTCAGGCATGTTATCCCACCCTGAAATGTTGTTAACTGGTGGAACATTAAGCCCAGTGGTCGAGTGTGATATAACAGGTGGACGGGGATAAGCTCTACCAGTAGCATATTGGTACATATCTCTGGTAATCTTTTTCTTCTTGTTATTAGAAAGCTTCACCATAGTTGCGTCAATACTTGTGAAAATACAAATATAGTCATATTTATAACTCTGAAAATCACAGTTACTCTTAATGGAGTGCTCTAATAACTCTAAGTCATGCTTTAAATCATTAACTTGTTGCTTATAATGACCAATAAGCATATTGATGAACTCGAACCCTGTTTATCGAATAAAACAAGAAGCATGTGATGAAAATCCGAGCCTTCAACCAACCCAACTGGGAATCGCCATTGCCTTAGTCCTTTAGGTATCAGTTTCTTAGCTACACATTCTTCTAAATAAGCAGTTTCCAATTGCAGTTTTTTACATTTGTACAATTTATGATCAAACTCATTGACAAGTGTTTTAATCTTACTTACAATCTCTTCCTCTTGTGCATTTGCCCCAGCAGTAGGCTCGGGTTTAAAATAGTTGTTACTATTAAGGAAGTTGGTAATAGATGGAATGAAAACTCCCTCAGAGTTTTGTAAATCGTTGCCTTGGCTCAAAACTCTTCTATGCTGTAAAGGAGCTCCTTGCCCAGCTGGAATAGATACAGAAGCCGGGGAACCCTCGGTGATGTTGTTATTAATAAGTTATATCACACTCGACCACTGGGCTTAGTGTTCCACCAGTTAACAACATTTCAGGGCGGGATAACATGCCTGAACAAGCTGACTCAGTGGGGGTCTTTGATGGAGTGGTGGACACAAGTTGGTAATGCACAATCTTTACATCAAAATGAGAGACCTGTTAGTGCCAGTGACAGTACCAATCATATTAACAGTAATAACCCCAATAGGAGGCGACAAAACAATGGTGCCAACACTATATCTACCTTTAATAACCAACAGGGTTTTTCGCTGAGTCAGAATGGACAGCAGAGGAACTTACGTTTGAACAAAAATCAAGGGAGCACGAGGAACAAGCGAAATTAATGGGGGAAATGATTGAGTGTTTCAATCAACCCTCTATTGTGTCTAGCACTGAAGGAGACTTTAGCATTTATAATTATACCACCTTTAATTTTGATCAAGATTCAGTGAACTTTTTTTCAAAAGGTCTTTCTTTTGTTCCTGATACCCATTTTGACCTAGTTAAAACTATTATTGACTTAAAGCTATATGTACGTAAGTTAAACTTGAAAGTGCTTTTTGGGGAAAGATCTTCCTTCATTAATTCTTTTAGGATAGCCAGTTTGTTTAGCCCACCCTTACAGGAAACGTTACGTTCTTTTGAGAAGATTTGTGAGTTAGACTTAAGAGCTCTTGATGCCAACAAACGTAACAATAGAAATACTAACCTGAATATAGCATCATATCAACGTAACTTGATTCATCACTTACGTGATGTTAACATTAGGGTAATGAAACCTGATAAGGGTGGTAGATTGGTCTGTATGGACCACAATGTCTATGTAGTTAAGATGTTAGAACACTTAAACACTGGTTCCTACAAGTGCTCAAGTATTAATGAAGTTAATATAGCTTATTGTAAAATTAGAGGTGTGCTTGAAGATCTTTTTTTGGAAAAGTTTATTGACATTGACCTATATAGGTATTTGACCATCTCTGCTCCTAAGCTACCAGCACTCTTTGGTACACCTAAAATTCATAAGTCAATTGAAAAACCCCCTTTCAGACCTATTGTCGATGGAGAGGGGTCTATAATGTATGCATGTGCCAAATATGTAGACAGTGTGCTTAAACCTCTTATTGAGCAAGAACCTCAAATCTGTAAAGATTCGTGTAGTTTTCTCCACAATATTAACAACTTCCCTTTTGATCCTTACCATCTGTTTTTAACCATCGATGTGAAGGATCTTTATACAGTCATTCCACAAAGATTGGGTTTGGAATGGATCCAAGAATTCCTGGTATTTAGGAAAGTCAATGATAACACTATATATCTTGTTGAAACTCTGTTAGAATTAGTACTAACTTATAACTTCATGGTATTTGATGGTAATATCTATTTACAAACTTCAGGAGTAGCCATGGGCTCTCCTTGTGGCGGTAGTTTCGCCAATTGCATCATGGCCCATTGGGAACGAACACTACCATTTAATGAACCTTTGTTTAAAAACTATGTCGCCTGGTACACTAGGTACCAGGACGACATGTTCTTATTGTGGAATGGGCCACTAGAAGTTGTACCATCTTTTATTTCTAAAATTTCTGAATTGACAGACTTCCTGAAATTCACATATGAAGTACATGCCAACAGTATTAATTTTTTGGACATCAAGTTATTTAAGGGTAGTGCTAACCCTAGATACAAAAGCGTTATTTACAGAAAACCGACATACTCTAACGTTTTCTTACACTACACTAGCTGTCATCCTTACCATCACAAAAAAGCCATTGTTAAAGGTCAGATGGTGAGGGCAGCTAGGATGATATCTGATGAAAGCGATTTCATCGAAGAGTGTAATAACCTTAGTTCTATGTTCACTAATAGAGGCTATCCAAGCTCCTTAATTACTGATATTAGAGTTGAGGTTATTCAGAAAAGAAGAACTGGTTATTTTAAACCAATCCTCTCAAATGAAATTGAGGTGCTTAGTTCTGACCCTAATGTTTATAGTGAAGCTACTACTAACACCAATAAATTAGAGTTCAGAATGAGCTTCTTATGTACCTACAGTTTGGACCATACATTTATTATGAACATTTTACATAAAAATTGGGCATTAATTCTTGAAGATCTTAATTTGCTCAATCATTTTGGGTTAAAGCCTAAAATTACATTTCGAAGAGGTATTAATTTAAAAACACTATTAGAAGCTAAGAGACATACGAAGCCTAGGTATGAGTAAATGTGGTGCTTGTCGCCAATGTAGATCTGTTAATGTGAGCACTAAAGTTATGGTAAGAGACAGAATTTTTAACATTATAGGGAATTACAATTGTGATACTAAATCAGTTGTGTACATTGCTAACTGTGTGAAATGCGCAGCTTTTTATATTGGTAAAATTGAGCGCAAGTTAAAGCAGCGCATTTATGAACACAATTATGCAATTTGCAAGAAAGATCTTACCAATGCTTTAGCATGCCACACCTCAGTATATGAGGACCATACATTTATGTTTATTGTCTTAAAACATATCCAAGATGACCCTAGAGTAGGTCCTTGGCAAGTTCTTCTAGAAAAAGAGGAATTATTTTGGAAAATTCGAACAGCTGCATATTTGGCTCCTGGACTTAATGAGTTTATATCCATTGCCTGTGTGCTCAAACATTTGTCATTGCGAAGATAACTTTGAGTGTGTGTGTATATTTACATTTTTTAACTTCTTTGCTAATATGTTTAGTATGTTTTACATACTTTGTTATACATTTCGTTATTATTTTTTTAAGTTTCTGCAGTTTAAGAAACTAACACAAGCTAAGATTAATAGCCTTATATTTAGAATAATTGTTTCTCAAGGCTTTAGACTGTCAACGTGTTATTTTTAGTGTGGGTTACTTTTTATGAATGAGGGCATGGTTAAAAGTGCATTGCTGTTTTAAATTTTAATTGCAATTGATTTAATTATTTGATTGATTTCTAAAAAAAGTTTTTATACATCTGTTTTGGTATGTATTGGCTTGTCTGAAGAAGGGAAGATACAAGTTTTCCCGAAAGTGCTTATTAAATTTGTTCGTGTATTTTGGTGTTTGCTCCTGGTTCTTCGCTTTTGTGTTTTCTATACCACTTTCTGAAGGGCTGGAGAATTTTTCAGAAGCTATGCTTGCATGCAGTTCCTTGTCAGCAGATGATATTAATATCTTGGTGAATTTTATGGAACTAGTCCTTGACAGCAGCTTGATATATTTTGAGGATGATTATTAAAAGCAGATACAGGGGGATGGCGATGAGTGTGACATGCATACTGCGGTATGCTAATTTGGTAATGTGGGCAAGGGAACAAAATTACATCTTCAAGTTACAATGTGCTGAGTGTTGGGTATTATAAACCCATTACTTGGATGACATTTTTCTTTTATGGAAGGATACTTTTGAAAAGTTAGAATAATTCATTTACAACTACAACTTTTTCTTTAGATTTATATATACTGTTTCCAAGGATTCTTTTAATTATTTAGATGAGACTATTTATAAGAAGGGTGATAGTTATGAATCCATCATTTACAGAGAGTCCATCCTTTCTAATGCATATTTGCATTATAAAAGTAATCATCCTCTTTCTCAAAAAATGATTACTTTTGAAGGGACAATTCATCAGGATCTCAAGAATGGGCATGGAAGATAGTTTTTTTCTGCAGGATGTCTTAAGTTGCAGACAATGCTTTTAGGTAGGGGATACCCAGCCTTTTTGATAAAGGAAATTAGGACTAAAATAGAAGTTTCTAGGAAAACAAAGTTTAATCCCATTTTAGGGCAGGAACTGGCCGGATGAGGGTCCTCCCTTTACCAACAGCAGGGTTTAATAGGTGCTTAGTTCTCAAATATCACCCTCAGAATATGGCAGCTAAGAATATTATTTCTAAATGTTGGTCTAAATTTGATTCTGACAGTAAAATATTAGAGGTGGGAGGTGAGCAACCACTTTTTATGCATAAACAGAGGTATAAACTTAAAATGTATTTTTGAAAATTAAACTTTTAATTGTAGGAGGTCAGTTGTTGCCAGGGATACCAGAAAATGCAGATTTGTAACCAGTTTTATTTGTATTAGAAGATGAATATATTGAGATAAAGGGTCAGTGAGGATATGTTAGACTGGCTGATGGGTGTAATTGTGCCACCATGGGAATTGTTTACATTGCTGTTTATAATCATTGTATTGCATTTTATGTGTGTAAAACAGAAAGATCATTAAGCAGATGCATATATGAGGATAATTATGACATTAAAAGAAGCAATTTGAAAAATCCTTTGTTAAAACACACAGTTGGGTGTAAGAATTGTAAAAAGTCTTTTGTTTGTGGTCTTGAAGAAGGTGGATAAAAATCCTGGGGGGAGGAACTATGGGAAACCATAACTGAATGTAGAGAACTGCTATGGCAGTTAAAGTTAAATGCAGTAAGTCCACCTGATTTAAATGAAAATGTTTCTGTTCCTAGTGTACATAAACTATGAGATGCAAAGTTGTGAAGTTTTAACATTTTAACATATAGATACTATAGTAATCTTATTGTATTTTTAATTTGTCAGCTTTTACTGATTTATATAGTAGTTTTTCTTTATAAATATGATTTATGTATTATATTAACATTAGTATTTTAATGGATTTTTATAAGACTATTTTTATAGCAGATTTTTTTAAGTTTATAAAAGAACAACATAATTAATATGTTATATGGCTTTAAAAACACTCTGAATTATTTGTGACATATTTGATTGGAGGTTTTAAAAAGTGGTGCTTTATTTGACGGCTCTGATGAAATCCAAGATTAATATTGGTGGGCAAAAATGTTGAACCTTTAATAAAGTTTGTTTGGATAATATCTTATTCTGAATGTTTGGAATACTAATGGCAAGTGCTGTTGTATTACTAGTGCTGTTGTGCCTCCACACTGCATTGTTTAAGTGTTATTTTTTCTTTCTTTAGAGTTTCTAATTATCAAATAGGCACTGAACTATATGCTATCTGGGGCATCTTAGCATTGCTGACTACATATCAAATTTGGTAAGCAGTACTCATGGTTTATTCTTGGTAATTTACTCATCTACAGATTATCTTCAAGCATTTCTTCAGAACTATGAGGACATGCAAGGGGATGATAAGTTTTTTTTTAATGCACATGGCTGTTTTTAATAGCATCACCTGAATATTAAAAGATACTTCATGTGAGGTCATCCATCTCATATAAATCATTAAGAATGCAATTCAGTCAAGTTATGAATAGGCCCTGTTGCATCCCTCACCACTCAGGAATCATGAATCTTAAAAGAAAAATGACCTATTCCAATAGCAGCATAACTCTAACCAAATAAATCCTGAATCACAGCAAAGTCCACAATGGCAAAACACAATCTGGTTCAGAAACACATAAAATGCACAAGTATGATCTAGAAAGCTAGTTTCTCACTGGTTCATTGCATGCTGAGGCTGAACAAATAGGATCACAGAAAGTGGAGGGATCATTGCTTGAAGGAGAGCACTGGTGTAGCTGGTGATTTCAAGGTTTACATTGGAGTGTTCCAAGCTTGTGATGAAGTAATATTTCTGGCATGAAAATCTGTGCATCTTAGCATTTTTTATACTTTTTAATAAATGTTTCTTCGTGTTCTTTGAACCAGACTGTTTTTTCATTGAAAAAAGGATTTGCTAGTTAAGAAAATTTTCAGTCAGAAATAACCAAAATTATAGCTTTTTTCCTCTAGATGTTATACTGCTGGCATTATATTTAGAGAGTATAAAGATTTGTATCCAACAGTACAGAACCAGCATTTCATTTTACACTCAATACAGTCTCAAAAAAAAAACATTCAACACATAGCAGAATCATTATTTCCCCAAGGCCTACAGGTTTCTCACAGACATTGAACAAAAACTTACATGGATAATCAACTCTAAAACCATTAGTCAAGTTTTGTAGGGATGCACATCTTTTTACTCACAAAATACTTAAAATTAATAAAACTATCATTTGCCAATGCCAGCTGTTAACTGAGTGAAGGACTTCAGCAATGTGGTCAGAGTCCAAAGCAGATATAGAGATGAAAAATTATGAGGTAACGTATACCACGAAAGTCATGGCATAAAAATTCTCTGAAGGGTAAGAGCTTTATAAACAACTAGAGTATGCATACTGTGAAATCTTGACATGTCTAATAAAATGGGTCAACCTTTTATATTAAGTACTTGTCCTAAAGATGTTTAAAAGAGCTGGAAGTTATAAACTAAAGATCTTAATTAACCAAAAAGGCTATATCACTCTTGTTTAGAAATTGGTAACCATCCTGTACCTGCTTTGCACTGTAATTTGCATTTTCTTTGATGTAATTTATACTTGAATTCTTTTCACTCTACTGTCAGTAGAAAATATTAACAGGAACTAAAGCTGAAACCGTCAAGTAATTGCAAAAACTCTCTAATAACTGGAATTAGTGATGTAACAATTGATTCATATTAGCTTAATATACAAACTCTTGTCAAAAACTTCTGACTATGAGTCAGTTGTCTGGCTACAGCTGCCTAAAATGAAATGCATTTACAGTACTGAATAATATATAATTCCAGTAAGTTGATAACTATAAGGAAGACAGGCAGGCAGACACGCAGACACACACACACACACACACACACACACACACACACACACACACACACACACACACACACACACACACACACACACACACACACACACACAATATTTTGTAGCAAGGACTTTGGTGAGGTAGTGTGTTCTGTCATCTGTGTGAAATAACCTGCATGTTTAATTCACATTATTAGTTCTCACGTGCACAGCACCTAATGGACCAAACACAGCTTGGGACAAGAGGAATAACAGTTATCTTTAATTTTATTTCTGGCTATGTCCAAAGGTATAACACTGTGATTTGCTCAGAAAGCACTTGAATTTCACTAATCCTATTAGCACTCATGTAAAACAGCTTTTTGTTGCTTTTGCAATTACCTTATTCGTATTCCACTGTTGAAACTCAGAGCACATATGTATTTTGAAAATACAGAAGAGTACTCCATTTATTTCTCTGCACTTACAATTTAAACAGCTATTTGTTGTTGTTTAACTTGACATGACTGCAATGCACCATATCAGGTTTAGTGCACAATTAGGAAACTGGACATTGCAAAAATGCAATTTAAATTATCCTGTGTATGTATGACGTGTGGGTGTTTGGAGGAGGGTGGAAGATGGAGTCAAAACACTTGTTCATTTGCTTGGTCAGCATTAACTACCTATTTAACTGTGACTGGAGCAATGACCCAGTTAAAAGACTTACCCAGATTTACAAAGCAGGCAAATTAAGTCTGAACGAAATGGACCCTGTTTTAGAAATCTAGATTCTTCATTTCCAGTTGTTTGCCATATTCTCTAAGTAACAAAATCTACAAGATACTCAGTCCTATAGTATGGGTGCATGTACATGTGTATACATGTATGCTTGTGCGACACTGAGGCATTCATTTATATACTCTTACTAAATTCTGTCTGCTATAGTGCTGCTGATGTAATAAATTCAGTTTCTCTTAATGCGATTATTGTGATACAAATGGAATTAGTCATGGCATTACTGCATTAAACATTGTCTTTATTATAATGCATCTGTAATTATTATAATGCATGTAGGGCATTCGGGAATGCACGTGCATCAATAAATCATGGCAGAGATGAGATACAAGCATTGAACTAGATCAGTCAGGACATATACAGCTTTTGTATAATAAGATACAAGTCTGAAATGTATCTTTCTCAAAATCATGAAAATGAAAACAACATGCATGATCTCAGGTTAATGACTGCAGCTAATTAATAATTATAAATTTTGGCAAA
The DNA here is from genome assembly GCF_019279795.1 of Protopterus annectens. Classification (NCBI taxonomy): domain Eukaryota; kingdom Metazoa; phylum Chordata; order Ceratodontiformes; family Protopteridae; genus Protopterus; species Protopterus annectens. The sequence continues at coordinate 1,080,149,175 of NC_056739.1, read as the reverse complement.
GTGATTGCATAGCTTCTGAAAGAATAAAGACAAAAGGCAGCCAATCTACTCCTAGTATGACAAACCAAATTATGTTACTCAGTTATTTTTAGCTCTAATTAGTCTTAGTAATGTTTGTATGAGTCTTTATTAAGGATTATGCATTTCATCAATATGATTACATATTTTCTTTGCAAATGGGTTTGATACAAGTACAAAAGGATAGATTTGCCAGAAAAGATAAAATCAAAGAAATCTTGCAATGCAAAGGCTCTCCTCCAAAGACACTGGTAACGCTACATGACAGACTTCATCTAATTCTAATCTTTGTACACACAAGGTATGATTAGATTGGTGCTATATGTAAAAAGGAAAGCTATCACTATGTTGAGAGGGCTGGAGAGGCTAAATTAGAATGACATAACAGTGGTTAATGTATGTACAGTACAGTGCATAAAAAAGAAATGGAACATGCAACATGATATGTGTATACAATGTTATTGTACACAGGTTGATGGGTGGAGATCAGCAGGGGTGGCTCGTCCTATTGGACTGCCGGACTGCAGCCCTCCCACCTAGAAAAAAAACAAAAAAAAAATCTGTAAAACAAAAAAAAACTATTTATGAGTCCCGATCCTCTGCGCATGTGCGGACAACTCAGACTGCCTTTATCAGCAGTCCGGATATGGAGAAAGAGGTACCCAGCAATCATTGCTGTGAGAAACCAGGAATCTGTGTGGAGATGACCGCACAGAACTGAGGAGCTCCGGACTGCTTCAGCCACAGTCAGAACCAATGAGGAGGACTGAGCTGCTCTTGTGGGACTGTTAGTGCGCAAGCTTCATGTAGGTGTTTGGATTGTGGGCTTGCTTTGGATTACCGGGTAGGTGTTCATTCAGTCGCTGGTAGGTGAAGGCTTTATATTGCTTTGGGCTTTTATACAGCAGAACAAAGGGTGTGTGTGTGTGTGTGTAAAATACCCCAGTTACTATATACTGGTGGCTAGAGAGAACAAATGGTGGTGGGTAGAGATACTCAGGCTTGAACCCTGTACCTTGTATGCAGGTGTTAAGGACCTGAATTCCCTACCCACCACCATTTGTAAAAAAAAAATGCAGATTTTTGCCTCATATTTGATCTGATCTGTTCCTCATAATATCTGTGGTTTCTAAATGTTGCAATGCTTGATATTTGATGGTGCAGTGGTAGCACTGTTGCTGCAGGTTCTTAGGCTTGATTTTTGGCTAGGGTGCCTTCTGTGTGGGATCTGCATTTTCTCCCTGTGTTTGTGTAGGTTTGCTTTTGTGTCCTCCCATGTTACAAAGACATGTTTGCATTATTTCTTCCTGGGCCTCTGCTGAAAATTGTTTTTTTTGTTCCAAGTCAGATTGTCCTGATTAACAAATGTTAAATGTTAAATGATGGGTTGCAAACTGGCTAAGTGACAGAACCCACAGGGTCAGAGTGGCTGGCGCCATGTCAGACTCCAAGCCGGTCACAAGTGGTGTCCCACAGGGCTCAGTCCTAGGCCCCCTCTTGTTTGGCATCTACTTTTCAGAAGTACAGCCAAACACAGGAGGATTATGGCTGACTAAGTTTGCAGATGACTGCAAACTGGGCGCCATAGTTGAAAACACATCAGACACAGATATCCTCCAGAAGGGTCTCATAGAAATGGATAACTGGTGCCAGAGCCATGGCCTAAAGTTAAACGCCAAAAAATGCATAGTCATACCCTTTGGGAAAAACAAGGTTACCCCTAGCTACCATATAGGTGGCAATCCACTAAGCACAGAATAGGTTATCAGGGATGTGGGGACCCAGGTTGACAGTAACCTTTCATTTGACACCCACGTTGCCAAGGTAGTTAGGAAAACCTTCTACATTGCCCACCTGATCATGAAGGGATTCACATCTAGATCAAGGGAGGTCATTGTTCCCCTGTACTCATCACTCATCAGACCAATGATTGAGTACAATGCCCCATTCGGAATGTATCTTACCCGACACCTGCAGCAGTTGGAAAGGCCCTAAAAGTTCCTCATCAAAAGGATAAAGGGTCTCAAAAATATGTCTTATGCTGCCCGACTGAAGGAACTCCAGCTCTATTCGGTCGCATACCGTCTGCTCAGAGGTGACCTGTGCCTAACATACAAGGCCATGTCAAACCCGGAATTGATGGACATGCTCCACCTCAAAAAATCTAAATCCACAAGTAATACAAGAGGAAGAGACTTAAACCTTAACACAGTTATAAATAGGATGTGCTGGAGGGACAGATTCATCACTCAGAGACTCCCTATGCTGTGGAACAAAATCCCGGTACATGTGAGGCAGAGCACCTCGCTGGCCCTGTTCAAGAGAAATCTTGACCAATGGATGGGAGATCGCAGGTTTACCCCGGGGATCACCTCAGTGTCACTGCTGGACAGAGGCACAGTAAACTAATGGGCACAGTACCTTTCAAATTTAAGGGTTGGTGAAAGCCACAAAACTTTGGGCTAGGCTTATAAATGCCCTAGGGCAGATAGCCTAGTATGAACCTATGAACCTACGAAATAAAATTGACAGGCATTTGAATTTCAGACATCGGGTTTCTGAATGTTCAATTCCTTACATATCTGATGGTGCAGTGGTAGCATTGTTGCCTCACAGCTATAGGTTTTCTGGTTTGATTCTTGGCTGGGGTGCCTTCTGTGTGGAGTCTGCATCTCATCCCTGTGTTTGTGTGGATTTGCTCTGATGTCCTGCCATTTTACAAAGACATGTGTCTGCAGTATTTCTCCCTGGGCCTCTGCTGAAAATTGTTTTTGTTCCGTCAGAAGTAAAATTGACAGGCATTTGAATTTCAGACTTCATATTCTTCAGAAAATACATAGTAACACAACCTTTTATTCTAGCAATTTTGTAAGTTTATAAGATGAATATTTGAAATTTGTCCTTATTTTTGGGACTGTATTACCCCATTATTGGCTTTATCCAGGTTTTTTGTGCTAAGGTTGACAGCTATGGCAAGAACTGAATTCACTGAATATGTTTGAGGGCTGTATTCCCTCATTACTGGGTTTGTCCAGGTGTTTTGCGCTAAGAGGTTGACAGCTATGGTGAGAACTGAATTCATTAAATGATAGCCATTTAAGTTTTAGTTTTCCTCTCTTCATAGGTTCATAGGTTCATAGGTTGATACTAGGCTATCTGCCCTAGGGCATTTATAAGCCTAGCCAGAGTGTGTTTGGCTTTCACCACCCTTTTAGATTAGTTGACTGTGCCTCTGTATAGTAGGTCACAGAAGGTAGCCCTTTTAAGGTTAGTTTACTGTACCTCTGTCAAGCAGGGACACAGAAGAGATCCCAGGGGTAAACTTATGATCTCCCATCCACTCGTCAAAATTTCTCTTGAAGAGGGTCAGTGAGGGGCTCTGCCTAACATGGATTGGGATTTTTTCCAGAGTGAGGGGAGCCTCTGGGATATGAATCTTTCCCTCCAGCATGTCCTATTTATTTCTGTGCTGAGGTTCAAGTCCCTGGAGCGTGTAGCTCTATGGGATTTGGATTTCCTGAGGTGAAGCATGTCCATTAATTCTGGTTTGGACATGGCTTTATATGTCAGACACAGATCGCCTCTGAGTAGGCAGTATGCAACTGAGTAGAGCTGGAGTTTCTTTAGCCAAACTGCATAGGGCATCTGTTTGAGCCCCTTGATCCTCTTGGTGAGGTACTTTTGGGGTCTTTCCAGTTGCTGCAGGTGTCGGGTAAGGTACATCCCAAATGGGGCATTGTATTCAATTATGGGCCTGATAAGTGATGAGTAAAGGGGCACAATGATCTCTCTTGATCTAGATGTGAACCCTTTTGTGATAAGGTGGGCTATATAGAAGGTCTTTCTAACCACTTTGGCAACGTGATTGTCAAAGAAGAGATTGCTATCTCCTTGGGTCCCCAAGTCCCTAATTATTTCTTCTGTACTTAATGGATTACCGCCTATGTGGTAATTTGTGGGCACTTTGTTTTTCCCAAAGGGGATGACTATGCACTTTTTGGCATTTAGCTTTAGGCCATGGCTCTGGCACCAGTTATCCGTCTCTGTGAGACCCTTTTGGAGGATGCTTGTGTCAGCTGGAGAGTCGATTATGGCTCCCAGTTTGCAGTAATCTGTGAACTTGGTCAGCCACAGTCCACCCATGTTAGCCTGTACCTCGGAGAAATATATACCGAACAAGAGAAGTCCCAGGACTGAGCCTTGTGGGATGCCACTTGTAACTGGTTTAGAGTCTGACATGGCACCTGCTATTCTGACCATGTGGGTTCTATCCCTGAGCCAGTTTGCAACCCATCTTGTGACATAGGGTTTGATATTTAAGCTGGTAAGCTTATTTATGATGCCCGAGTGGGGTATTGTGTCTAAGGCTTTTACGAGGTCCAGGTAGGCTGTGTGGACTACCTTCCCTTCATCTATGGCTTTGGTAACTGTTTCAAAGAAGTCGACCAGGTTCAAGAGGCAAGATCTGCCCTTAACAAAGCCGAATTGGGTAGGATCCAGTGTATGGAGGTTCCCAATGTCTTTGTTTATGATTTCCATGATGATATGCTCCATAGCTTTACAGACCAGGCTAGCCAGGCTTATAGGGCAATAGTTTCTGGGGTCTGTTGTGGCACCACCTTTGTGGAGTGGGACCACTGTTGCTGTACGCCATTCCTCGGGTACATATCCTGTAGTAAGGCTGAGATTGAACAGTGACTTTATATGAGGGTTTAGTTCTTCTTGGTGCTCATGTAAGACGCAGCCCGGGACACCGTCTGGTCCCATTGATGCTGTGTTTTTTGCTTTGGAGAGGGCAGCTCTCACCTGTGCATCTGTGATCTCAGGAAGGCTACACTCTGTTGGGATAGACATTTGCTTTTTTTGGGGGGAAGGGGGGGGGAGTTTGCACTGAACCTTTCTGCCAGGATGTTGGCAATGTCTGTGGGTTCAGTGTATTTTTTGTCATTTTGCACTAACTCAGAGCATATCTGGGAGTTGCCTCCCAGGTTTCTGACATAACTAAAGAAGGCCTTGTGATTATCTTTAGTGTCTTGTGCAATTTTTCTTTCGAAGCTGGCCTTAAATGGTTTTATGAGGGATCGTAGTTTCTTGCTAGTACTGATCAGAGATGCCTTCCCTTTTTGGGATTTTGCTCTATCATGTAGTAGCTTTCTCCTTCTGTTGTATAGCTTATTTATGGCCGGGGTCCACCAGACAGGTCTCCTGCCTTTGGAGGAGTGAGTCTTGGTTTTATTTGGCATAGCATGCTCCATGCATTCCTGTAGGTGTCCATAGAATGCTTTTGTAATGGATTCTGCATTTTGGGCTGTATTTTCTACTGGCCCAGGGGCTTTGAAGGATTCCACCTCGGTTTTGAGAAGTGTGAAGTTTGCTTTTGAGAAGTTCTTCACTGTGGTTTCCTTGGCTAGGGTTGGGGACGGAATATGGATGTCCAGTGAGATTAGTTTATGGTCTGATCTTACCAATGAGGGGTATACCTCTGGTGTGGAACATAGATACCCCATGTTGGTGATGACCAGATCCAATATGTTTTCCCCTCTTGTGGGAGTGGTGACCAGTTGTTCCATAGCATTTGAGTTTATAAATTCTAGGAACCGTTGGGCGAGGGTGTTTGGGCTTGAGTAGTTTTCCTTTTCCCAATCAATGTTTGGGTAGTTGAAGTCACCCAATATAATGGTGTTTGGAGAGACCTTCATATTCTCCAGTGTTCTCAGGAAAGCCGAGTGAGGTTCCTGTGTTTGGGAGGGTGGTCTGTAGCAGGCTACAAACTGAAAGGCAGTTTTGCCCACTGTTAGTTGCACATGGATGGTCTCCGATGCTTCGTGCAGTGCCACTAACCTGGAGGTGTGGGTATCTTTGATAAATATGGATACTCCCCCTCCTTTTGTGGTTCGGTCCGAGTTTTGGGGCCGGAAAGCATGGTATGAAGTATAACCTGTTAGTGCTGGGGTGCTCTCGGGAGCCTTGAACCAGGTTTCTGTTACTGCACAGATATCGATATTCTCCATACTGAGGAGAGTCTCAATTGCGTGCATCTTGAGGTTTATACTTCTGGCGTTGAGCAGCATTACCCTTAATTTGTTTTTCTTTGTGTTGTCTATGGAGGTGGGTTTGTCTCTTTCACAAACCAGCTGATTTTGCGTAGTGGTATGTTGCTCTGACTGTTTTGCACAGGAACCTTGGCAGTAAAACGTATGGTGGTAACACAGCATTTTTCTTTCACAAAGCAGGTGATTTGGCATAGTGGTATGTTGCTCTGACTCTTTTGTACAGGGACCTTGGCAGTAAAATGTATGGTTGTAACACAGCATTTTATTCTAGCAGCTTTCCAAGATTATACAAGCAATGTTTAATGTGTCCCTGGTTTTTGGCCTTTTGACCCCCCCCCCAATAAATTTGGCTTTTTCCAGATTTCTTGTGCTGCGAAGTTGAGATGCAGTTGAGTATTGAGCAGATTTTACAAGGAGCTGAGAGCTGCAGGGGAAGAGAAGTTTAGTGTTGCTTATGCTAAGTCAGCTTGCGTTGTTAATAGCACAACAGGTTGTGTACTTGCTTTTGATGCAGAAGGTTGTTGGTTCTACTCCCACAAGAGGTGAATGCTGCCGTACTGAAAAAGGTAAGATACTAACTATGAGCCTGTTATCAGTTTGCCATCCATTCCTATTGCAATATTACTAGCTTATCATTTTTAATGTAATATAGGCAATTTATTCCTCAGGGGCATCAGACACTTTATTTTTTGATGAAACCATGAAATATTAAGGTGTTTGCTAGCAGCAACATCTTTATTAGTTACAGATTTATTTAATGTGGAATTATTTAGATGACTTTTTTACTTCTTCAGAGATTGTGCATATTTACTGATAATGGTGGACTGTAGAATTGTGCATATTTACTGATAATGGTGGACTGTAGAATTGTGCATATTTACTGATAATGGTGGACTGTAGAAGTTTGAGTAGACTTTTATGATGGAAATGTTCTGAACTGGGCAGTTTTGTCATTATGGGTGCATGCGTTTTGTTTCATTGTTTACTGGAAAAATGTTCAAAACAATAGGAAGGTGTATCAAAGAGAACATGTATGTTTCATATGCAAGGGGCCTATGATTTGAAAACAGCCCAGAATTAATCTTTATCTGCCACTGGTAAAATGTATTTTCTTTGAATGTGGGTTTCAATGCTGTTTCAATGAATGCGAGTTTCAAGGGCAGAGAAGTTTTAATGCTAAGTTTGTTTAGCAGATGTCTTAGTGTTTGGGCTGTAAAATGCAAAATAAAACGTTCAAATGAAGTCCAAATCATCATAGAAGTAAATCAGTATGCACATTAGTGTTTATGGTAAATGGAGTGAAATAGCCAAGTAATGGATCATTGGAATGGCTGCAGGGGGAGGCTCCATTCGACCATGATTTTGTGAGGGGGAAGGGCGGCAAACTTAAAGACAGCCCCAGCTGAACTATACCTCCCAACTGCCCAGGTTTTCAAAGAATGAATAGATTTTTGCTTCTTAGTTTTGGTTTGTTCCTCATAAAATTTGTGGTTTTCTGGCAAATCATTTAGGAATTAAGTCACTAAATAATGACACACTGAGTTTCAGACTTCATAACCTTCAGAAAAATGCATGCTAAAGTAAGACCTATTCTATCGACTGTCTCAGTTTATACAAAAGCAATTTTTAGTACTGTTTATATGTTCCCCCAATATAGAACAAAACATGGAGGGTTTACAATTAAGAAATAACTGTAATAATCAGAGTTATAGATTACTTTTATTTCAGAAATGCATGTAGATTCTTTTATTTTGTCAGCTGCTCAAGTTAGCAGTACTAATATTAAAGTGTCCCTTCTTTGACAGGTTCCCAGCTGTATTGTGTGGCTATTTTATATTTTTACATCACATTTTTGGTCCATTTTTCATAAAATTATGTTTTCTTTGGCAAATTAGTGACAAATCATTAAAGACTGAAGTTAGAAAATAATGACAGACATTTGAGTTTCAGATTTCATACCATTCAGAAAATTCATACTAATGCAAGACCTATTCTATTATCTTTCTAAGTTTATAAGAGCAATATTTTAAACATTGTCCTTATTTTTGGGCCTTTGTCTCACTTCTTTGTATGGCTTTGTCCAGATTTCTTGCTCTGAGGTTGAGAGGTATGACAAATGTGTCAGGGCCATCACAGTCAGCCAGAGACATTTCAAATTGTGACATACTTGTTGCACCCCCCTCTCCCCCATGTAGTGACTCTGGATGTGTTGAAGCAAGGCAAGGAGTAGTTATGCAGTGTAAATGTGCAGAGTATCCCCCCATCCAAGGTAGACACAAGTACTAGAGTGGCTTTTCATCTGTCCTTGATTTTTGCAGAATGGTCTAGTTTCTGTCATATTTTTGTACTGTTGATTTATGCTTATTACTCAAAGTGCATGATGCTCTGTGTTTAAGTAGCAATACTTTAATGACCATCAGGTAAGCTTGGCTGAGATCGTAAGATGCAAGTAAGCTTTAATAAGCATACTATTAAAGAACTGCCAACGTTGAAAGCCTTTCTGTTGTTGCCATGTAGAGAATACTTAACTAGATAATGTATAAGCCTTGGGTATTGAAATGCATATGACAGTATTTGTAATAACGGGCAGGATTACATTATTTTAAGAAGCTCATTACACTTGGAGACTTCCAGTCATCTCTGCAGGCTTTACCCGTAAACTAAACAGAATGACAATCGTGTGGTCCATAACCTGTACAGTAATCCTTTTAAGCAATGTATCTTGAGCTTATTTCTTGTTTGCTTTTCATTGTTTACTTTGATCATGTTTTCCCCATGAAACAAGTAGATAGTTGTCAGCCAGCAGGTCTTTTTTTGGATAAGAAACATTTTTACAAGTGGGGGCATCAGAGATTTCTACTTTCAGCATGTTACTTGGTACTTTAATAAAGCTGAATATAAATTATAATTAGAACTGCAGTGCAAGAAGTGGTTTGAGTTGAGTGCTGCTTGTTTTTCTTATACTTGATGATTTTGACTGGCATTCCATTAATGTATTTAAAAAGTAATTTATTTTTTCATGCCTTACAACCTTTTTGTTTCCATCTAGATATTAAGCAAGCTGTCATGCAGCCAATGCATTGAAATATTTTTATTCTTCTACACTTCATTTTGTCTTGATTGGACTCTCATAATGACGGTTTGGCACCCAGGGCAGTGTATTTAGTTAGTTTTTGTGGTTTTGAGCATAGCTCCTCCCCTTTCTAGTTGGCCACACCCCTTCCCATTGACCCCATCCATTCAGCTGTCTCCTGCAGCCCCCCTTTGATTTGAAGTCACCAGCCGCCACTGGAGATCAGAGGACAGCAGCAAATGGACAGAGTAGGGTTAACATCAGTAGTCAAAAGCAACAAGCAGCAAAACTTAAGAATGACTTACCATTTTACATACAGAGTAGTGAACCCTTGGACTGCATAACCAGAATAAAGTGCAGAGATGAGTCCAACATAGTGGCTCAAGGATTAGGAGATATGGAAGAAAACCAGGGAAAGGACCACACCACTGTATTAAGTGCATGTTTTCTTTAAGGAATGCACCTAAGTAATTTCTTGTTCAGACTGGAAATGACTGGGGCATTTAACTGTGAATTACTTACAAATATACGCAGAAATGATTCTGTTTTAGAATACAATTTGCCTCATTCTGGTCACTGTACCACTCATAATGCATAAGAAACATTTATGTAGAACTGCACTTTATGGTGTCACTAACGTGTTGTTTGTTTTTATTGAGTATTATTCCATTTACAAAATATGCAGTCAGGTTCACAAGGACAATACTTAACTTTAGTGTATAACGGTGCATACCTTACTGATTTTTACTCTGCACTTGAAAGTCTTGTAAAATAATAGAATTTGTGTTGCCTTCACAACAGGAAAATGTATGGAAATGTGGCACCTTCAATAAATCAAAATCAGTAAAAAAAAAAAAAAAAAAAAAGAAAAAAAAGGAAAATGGATGTATGGATGTGCCAATGGTCTCTTCTGCCAGAACCACAACCTGTGAAACACCATAATTTGTATTTTTTGTAGAACTGTTAGTGCAGCAAGGTACAAGTAAGTTCTTTGGTAACCATAAAACTCTGCAGAAAATGCAAAAAGAAAAACAGTCCAGTAGAATGCCAATTACTAATTTCGTCCCTGTTAATGCTAAGAGACTTTCTCAGAGTTACAATAAGTGGTCAATAGGCTTTATAGTTACAATTCTTTATTTTAACTTTTTTTAATGTAAACTGTAGAAGTGTTTCATTATGAATTAATTATTCATTAAGTTATGCAATTAGTTGTATATGGTATAAGTAAGATCATCAGGAATGTTTTATAACTCTAAGGAAGTCCCTTAGCATTAACAGACATGCCAGTTTTTCCTATCTATGGTGCTCAGTTGAGCCAACAGCCAAAGAAAGCAGTGTTTTAGCAGGACTGAAGGCTAATCACCAGCCTTATAGCTGTATCATGTCCGATCTCTTAAAAGTCTTGCTTTGCTTCTTAAAGGAGAACCATTCAGAAACAGAGACATGGAAGGAAAGACTTGTCTGTGAGGTTAGGTTACCTGTTAATCAAATGACTGGATTTGTGCTGGAGAAGCCACCATCATGTTTTCCACTATTCTTGCAAGTTACTGATAGCAAAAAAACTGGTGACATTGCTAGTACAGGAGTTTAAACACTGCTGTGCATCAGTCTCATCACAGCATTATGTGGTTTTCTTTCCAAGGAGTGCACCTGCCTTGAAGTTAGAAGAATAAATATTACACAGACACACATGTGAACACAATGCTGTTTGCTTTGTGGGAGTCACAGAAAATAAACAGATAGACTAAAGGTGAAGGGTTGTGATCAGAATGTTAGAAGAGTACATCACAATAGGCTAATGTCTGAGAGAGCTCAACTGCAGAAAACCAAACTAATCTGTCCAGTAATGAATTCTCAAATGTACTCCTTGTGAGAAGCACCCACTGAACACAGCACCATGGAATGTCATGCAATCAAAGAGAAAGTATGAGGGGATAAAGCATGTAGATGACTGTAGTAACCATGGGAGGAGATTTGAGGACATTATTGAAGTAAACATGGGCTGAGTCAATGAGGAGAAAATAGGATGACAGGGCAGTTTGCAGAACAGCTATAATGGGTATATAAGGTGCATTAATGAGAACACAAATCCAGCTGTGCTCTGGTGGATGGGGCCAATAAGGCTTATTACCAGGGCATTCCCTGTATGTATCTACCCATTGACCATGATGACTTTTCTTCTAATATTTGTTTCTAGAAGTTGGTTCTGTAAGCTTTATTTTTTGGTCTCATTTAACTCCTGCATTTTTGATAATGATTTTTTACTCATAAAAAGACAGTAGAATTATGGTAACATCCAACGTACCTTACTGGTAAAATTAGGGGCTCTAGATGGAGAGGTGATAAAATCATCAATTAAAGGAGAGTAGTAGTGCTGGAATTGAATTCATCCTCAAGTCTTGGTGAGTACCTTCATGAGGTGGACCCTGTTTTTAAACAATCTCACCAGATGATGATATAAAGACTGTGTTTTATATAGCCTATATCATGGGCAGAAATAGGTTAAAAAATAAAAAAGACAGCTGCGTGCACAAGTCCCAGGATAAAAAAAGTGTCCAATCCTGACAGGCGTGCTGATGCCAGAACTGGAAAAAATGACAGTGTAAAATCCTCAAGACATGGAAACATTCAGTGACTTCAAAGATGGCTGCAAATTGAGTAACATCTTAATTTCAGCTCTCCCAGCAAGTGAACTCATATTTTTGGGTAAAGTTCAGTAACTGGCTAGTAGGTGCACTGCTTGGATGCCAGCAAAAAACAAATTCAGAGAAACTGAAAGAAAATCAGTTACAAAAGGTGAGGAAAAAACACTGACTGGGAAGAAGCTCCAGCTTGGGTGCAACACATGACTTCCAGTAACCTAGATGAAAAAATAAGACAAATGTACTCAGAGCTGATTAAAATAAATGAAACACTAATGGAGTATATCAACTTAAACAACAAAAGGCTGAAAAAATGGAAGACGCTTTAAACAGATATTCAGATGAGGTAATAAAACTGCAAAATTTGGAAGTCAAAATGAAGAAAAGGTTGGCTGAATGCAAAACTGCTCAAGAAGAGATATTAAAAAAACAGAATTAAGGACAGTGCACGTAGGGAAAACCTGCGATTTTCTGCTGTACCAGAGAAGCTGGAAGGAACAGACCACATTAATTTTATGAAAGCACAAATAAGCAACTGGACTGGTATTCCACAACCAGAGTTGTTAACTGGAAGGGCATATCATGTGTAATCACCAAACCTGGCCATGAGAAAGCAACCTAGACCTTTAATAGTAAAGATGGAATCCTACTAGCAAAATGAGTTGACTCTGACAAAACTGTAGCAGAAGGACAAAATACTAAGAGTGGGAGACAGTAGAGTGTTTAATGATTACTCACTGCCCACCAGGCAGAAGAGGAGTAAATGTATTCCACTAATCTGGGAATATCAAAAAGCAGGCATGAGATTCAAACTGCTATACTCAGCTGTCTTCAGAGAATATTGTTTTCTGGAGGGACAAAATATTTTTTGTTGCAGAACATGCTAAGGAGAAAATACAAAAGTTTGTCCAACAAAAAGGGGCTGTGAAACAGAAGGAGATTATGCTTCTTGTACTTCTGGTAATAAAGTCCAAAGGGAGACTGTACTGGTGCAACCTTTTCCAATGTTTCAATGGAAAATGCTTGAGAGACAGAAAAAAGCACAAGAGTCGACTAGAAGAACTGAGAGTACATTGGAAATGAAGCAGAGACTGGACTTGGCAGATGCGGTTCAGTTTTAAGAAATGTAAGCACTGTAATGTAAAAAAAAGAAGAGACGTCTGGTCAAAAGAAAAAAAATATGCTCTTTTTCTCAGTCTTGCATAAGGGAATGACTGGATTAAGGCCCTTGGCTTTATCTACTAACTCATTTTAAGAGAAACCAAATAAATAAAAAAGAACGTTGAATATAATAAAGCTTTCCCATAGCAAATAAATAAATACTTGTAGAAGCAACTCTGTATCTGGTCCTTATGTTTCCATGGAGACAATCTGATAAAGAGCAATACTTTATTTTAATGGCTAGGAGATAATGTTTTCTTAAAGCATTCAAGAGTTTTCTCATTCACGGAGAGAAATAAAGATAAGACAAAACCAAATAGCACTTAGTAGAATCACAGGCTGCCCCATGCATCTTGGCATGGATAACCTTCCTTTTAGGTTAACTCAAGTCTATCAGTGTGACTTTCAGTTTGGGACAATTATTCCTATTAGGAGTGTAAAACTTCAATATTTGAAGATGTACATACATTTTGTGTGTTAGTATTAAGTTAATAGGTTTTAGGGCTGTATTGGGGGTGTACTTTTTTTGTTTGAGAGCTTTCAATAAAACAAAACGTTTTGTAAGATATGACATAGACTCAAATGGATATGAAAAGAAACAACTGTATCAACCTACCAAACATTAGTGTGTGCATGTAACACAAAAATGGAACTGGATACTTAAAAAAACTGTTACAAATAAAAGGTGGGTATAATAACCTTTTAACAAAATGATACTTTCTATATTATCTTTATATGTTAATGGTCTCACACATATATACAAAAATGAAAGAGTAGTGAACTATATTAAAAAATGTAGAGTGCAAATAGTTATGCTACAGGAGACACTTTGGAAGTAACTGAATATGTGAATTTGGTAAAGAAAGGTTTTCACAACAGTTATTCAGAGGAATACCTGGGACAAAAGAAAAGAGGAGTACTTATATTAATTGCAAGAGGAGCTACAATACTGATAGATTTGTAGTACTAAAGGGCTACTGAAAAGGAAGGAGGATTACAATGGCATGTATTTAGATTTCACCTAAAACTACTATAATGGAGCTTAACAAAATAATAGGAGAAATAATCATTTTTCAGCAGGGAATATTACTTCTAGGTGGCAACTGGTATTTGATTTACAGCACTGAAGATATGTCTGGGGGGCCCAGAAAGGAAAATATAGCAAAGGAGAGTAGATTTTTTGAAGAAATTTATGAAAGTATTTGGCATGGAAGATGTGAGTACAGTAGTAGGAGTTAGGAGTGAATTAACATATTACTCCCCAAGATACAAAAAATGAGCTAAGCTAGACAGACCTTACATTTTACAGGAACATGTGCATTTAATTTAAAGGTTTGATACACATCCAATAACTATACCAGATCATGTGCCAATAACAACTAAAATAAAAACACACTGTAACGAAATAAAAATGAAACACTGGAGCTTATGTATTGAAAAGTGAGGAATTTAAGGAATGGGTAGTGGAAATTATTCAAGAGTTATTAGAGAATATAGAAATTTCTTCTGAAAATATAGTTAGGGACTGGGATAAAATTAAAGGGGAGTTTAAAAAGGGTCTATATTATATCATTGAATGCTTAAAAAAGCGAATGATGAATAATCAACCCCATGTAAGCGAAAGCTTACAATCTCGAAAGTTTAGAACAGCAATTGTTTTCCCAAGGGGAAAAAATCGCTGTTCCAAAAAAAAAAAAAAGAAAACTGAAAGAATACATAAAGTGGGGGGCTTTGACCCCATCCCCCCTATTTAAATATACCAACTCTGAGATCGCACTACAGTGCTGAAAACATAATGGAAGCAGCCAAGCGAATTCTTTCCCTGGGAAAGAATTCACTTAAAAGCCACTTCGCTATTTTGCCTTTTCGTTGTTTTAAGTTTGACCAAGACGCATTTGATAGAATGCGTCTTCAGTCATCTTATAGAAACCCTTTAAAAATAGGGTGGAAATAAAAGAAAGAGAGATATGGTTAAGAAGTAACAAGAATTATTTAGAGGGACTGACAAATGTTTGCAGAATAGAGGGAATCTCACAGAACTAGAAGAGGAGCAGTTGCAGAATGCTAAGCAGAAAATAAAGGAGCACCTTGATAATATGCATGAGTTTAGAAAGATTGCTGTTAAGCAACCTTTTTTTTTTTGTAATAATGCTAGAGCACAAAAACGTTTAGTGTAATGACTCAGGTAACAGAAAGCAGAAATGGTTGTCACCAAGCTTAGGGAGCCTATAACAAGGAGGATAACAAGAGATCCTGAGAGGTACCAGAAATATTACGGAAATTTTATGAAAGTCTATATAAAGCAGAGAAATATGGAGATCAAGAAAAGGCACAAATGGAAAGGTTTATGGAAGAATTAAATATGGCAAGGTTAGAGGTAGATGAGGATCAATTACTAACAGTTAGTATAGGATGAAATGAGATAAAAATGGTGCTGTATAACTAATCAACAGGAAAGCCCCCAGGAACAGTTGGTATTCCTGTGGAGTTTGGAAGCTAGCAGGGAAAAATTATAAAGATCTGGAAGGTTTTGTTTAACAGTATTTTAAGAAGAGGAGAAGCACCAACATCCTAGCAGAATGTGGTGGTGGCAGTAATACATAAAAAGAGTAAAGACCTATTAGGTCCAGCTTCATACAGGCCCATTTCAATCCTAATCCATGATTCTAAAGTATTTATGGCTATAATGGCTAAAAGAATGACAAAGCTGATGCCAAAATTGATAGATATGGATTAATGTGGTTTTGTGCAAGGGAGGCAGACATTTGACAATATTAACAGAACACTTTGGGTGGCCATGGTGGTGCAGCGGTTAGCATTGCTGCCTTACAGCAAGAGGTTCTCCAGTTTGATTCTCGTCTGGGGTGCCTTCTGTGTGGAGTCTGCATGTCCTCCCTGTGGTCGCGTGGGTTTCCTCCGGGTGCTCCGGTTTCCTCCCACATCCCAAAGACATGCTGTATGTGGATTGGACACTCTAAACTGGCCCTAGGTGTGAGTGTGTGCATGTGTGTGCCTTCTGTGGAAGGTTGGGTGCTGGGCTGGCAACTCAACACTGTAAAACTCCGCTGCCAATCATGAGCGGACAGTTGATCCGCTTTGGCGACCCCTAACCGGGAAAAGGCCGAAAGAAGAAGAAGAAGACTGATGATACAGAGGGAAAATGAATGTAAAAAAATACCAATGTTGTTGATGGGTCTTGATGCACAGAAAGCATTTGACAGAGTAAGCTGGGAGTTTATGAGCATGGCAATAGAAATATTTGCATTCCCTGATAAAACTGTAAGGCTGATTAATAGAATAAATGAGGGATCCAAGGCAAAATTTAAAGTGGGTGGGTTCCTCTCTGATAATTTCTTTTTGCACAGTGGAGCGAGGCAGGGGTATCCTCTTTCCCCTTTGTTATTTGCATTATGTTTAGAACCACTGGCAAAGAAAATAAGAGACTCAGAAATTCAAGGATATAATTGGCATGGTGGTCAAGAAAATTTGGCTCTATTTGCAGATGATATTATTTTATATCTGATAAAACCAGAAAAGGACATTTCATTGTGGTAGAACATTTTGAGGCAGTTTCAAATCTTTTTGGGATACAAAATTATTGAAGCTAAAGCAAAGGCAAAATATATATATATTATATACCCACACATGAATATCCATATTTATGGGGACATGATAAAATTAAGTACTTAGGAGTATGGATTAAAAAGGATTCTTGTGTGGCGGCTAAGGATATGAGGGAAGAAACTAAACACAAGATAATACAAAAAATTACAAACTGGAAGCTCTGTTATATGGGTATGGACAGCAAGATACAAGCAGTTAAAATGTTTTTAGTCCCTTTAGTATTATACACAGGTCAGACATATTTTTCATCAACCAGAGGAGAAGTTGTGGATAGCAATTAATAAAGAGGTGAAAGATTTGATATGGGAGGGGAAGATGGCAAGAGTCAAGTGTGATAAGCTTATTCTCCCAATTGAACAAGGCAGTTTGGGATTACCCAATTTGAAGGGGTATTTCAGAGCTCACAGTTAAGGCTCCTATGCATATTACAAGCAGAAATCTATAATTCATAGTGGAAAGGAGTGATGGTGAAAAGGGGGGGGGGAGCTCAAGAAACAAGGGAAGACAGGGATTTTGGATGCAGATCCTCAATCAGAATAACAATAATACAAAATATGAAATGCATAAAGTAGCAGAAAGTATTCTAAGAAATAAGCCCACATGGAAATGGAAAAAAAACAAATTCTGCCAATAGGGATGACTACAATTAGGGCTACAGACAACTGGCAAAAGGGGCCTGGAATTTATTGGAGAAAACTGGCAAAAGAACCAAGGTATTGAGAGCAAATAATTAGAGAGGGAAAGGTAATTGAATAGGAAGAGGTCAATAATTTATTTGGACTGCAAGCTAGAGATTGTCTGCCCTATCAAGGAGTGATATCAGAGTATAAGCAAAGGGAATGACATAGGGGATCTTAAGTGAAATACCATCACTGTTAGAGTTTTCAGGAGAATCTAGAACAGAAGCTGATGTTAAAAAATGAATAATTAGTAGAGCATACAAAATACTGCATGACATCTGTAAGAGTCAATCAGAGTAGGTTAGAAATGATTGGGAATAAAGATTGGATAAGTAATGCACAAAGAATCAATGGGGAGATATATGTATGGCTTCTAAATATGCAACAAAATCTAGAAGATTTAGGATCTTTGATTGGAAGTGTTCACATAGGCAGCTTTATACTCCAAGTAGACTCCAAAGAATTTTTCCTTGGGTAGGTAGCAAATGCTGCGGGCATGATGGGGAAGAAGGAGGTAATTAGAAACATATTTTCTGGGAGTGTAATGAGTGGTCAGACTTTAAAGACTACCTGCAGAATGTTTTTCCAGAGATAGTGGGTGAGGAAATTGCTGTAACCAAGGAAATCTTTTGAGCTATGATACAGAATCAAAATGGCCTAGACATAGTAAGGCCTTGCTAAGTCTAATTATGGTGGCTGCCTAGAAAGCAGTTACTAGAAAATGGAAATCAAAGTCAATACCAATTTACTAAAAGTAGTCAATATAGTAACAGAGATAAAACAACTAGAATTGGGATCTATAGAAAAGGGTAGAGCAAATTGCATAGAAAAAATGGGAATTGTGTAAATAATATATTTAATGTACTGCCTGTATTGTCTGTTAACTATAAAGTTGTATCTCTTGGATCTTTTCTCCCCTGGCCTCCGCTGAAAATGGACTTATATCCAGTCGGACTCTCCCGGTTAACAAATGTAAAATAAAATAAATAAAAAATAAATACAATACTGAGGAAGAGCAGGATTTGAACAAGCTATGCAATGTTTGACTAAAATGACTGGATATATTATATGTGATGCATAATGTTTTCAACTAAAATTATTCAAAATGGTTTGTTTTCATTTATATTAATGTATGATTGCCTATGTGATATGTGATAATTTAATAAAGATGTTTCTTGTTTGAAAACAAAGACATGGAAACATTCCTTCAATGGGGTTAGGCCAGGCTAAGGAGAAACATGGCCCTCATGTTGTATAAGGAAGTAGTAGCCACAAAAAACACAA
Organism: Protopterus annectens; assembly: GCF_019279795.1. Taxonomy (NCBI): domain Eukaryota; kingdom Metazoa; phylum Chordata; order Ceratodontiformes; family Protopteridae; genus Protopterus; species Protopterus annectens. The sequence continues at coordinate 1,080,130,640 of NC_056739.1, read as the reverse complement.
ACATTCACAGGCCAGAAAAAAGCAGTAAAGGTGATAGAGTGGACTATTGAGGATAAGAAAGAAATTATGTATTGTTACTGTTATACGAAAAGTCCAGAATTTCTGGATTGAAGATATTCAGAAAGATTAAGAGAGAATTTGTAGGAAAGAAAAATATACTTGCACAAAAAAACCTAACAAAAGCTTCAAATGCAAATTTTTGTTCATGAATGCAACAGATTCATAAAAATACTATATAGATCAAGAAACCTCAGGCTGTTTGGAAAAAGATGCAACCAAGGAAGTGAGAAAATATAAAGAACAAAACCCTAGAGATTTTTGAAAGGTATAAAAAAGAAACATGGACATGGAAAAGAAAGAGAGATATTTATGCAAGGAGAAAGCCAAACTAATCAATTCAAAAAAGCTTCAAAGATATTTGAAGAAAAATACAGGCAAAGGCACCCAGATTTTGAAAATTTCACAATAAATAAATAAATAAATAAATAAATAAATAAATAAATTCATAAAGGGGAATATAGAACAGAAGATTAGTAATGTAGAAGTTAAAAAAAACTAGAAGTTGAAGTTATGGAATACCTGTGAAGTGTGTGAAATGAAGGATTTAGTGTAGAGAGTCTAACACAGGTTATGTCACAGCATAATGGAACACTGAGCTCCCCAAGTAAGGAGAGTCACGAGGAACAGGAGATATCTGAAGAAGAAATATGGACATGGGAAACAAAAGACACCTCCGAGGCATAAACGCATGCAAACTCCACTACTTACCACACCACACTCCACAAATAGTCCACACACCCGTGTCTCACAACCATGAAGGCATAAACATAAACCCAGCATATTAATCATAGGAGACTTCACTGTGAGACACACAGATGTGCTCCTCACCAGGCTGGTTAAGGAGAAAGTCACGGTTAGTTGTTTGTCAGGTGCCAGAATCCACCATATCACCAATGCACTCAAGTCTCTCAACAGGTACTGTTATGACTCTGTCATAATCCATGTTGGAGTGAATGACTTGAGACGTACCACCCTGAACTATATGAAGAGAGACATGATCGAGCTTGCAGAGTATGTGTCCCAGGTAGGTATGTCCATAGCCTTAAGCAGCATTCTACCGTCACTCAGAATGATGCCTCAATACAAACAGAAAGTGATTGACTTCAACAACTGGCTTACTTTCTGGTGTCATTCAAAGGGGCTCCAGTACCTGATAGCCTGGGATGTAATGATTGACAAGCCATGATGCTTTGCCAGAGATGGCCTGCATCTGTCTCCCTTGGGATTCAGGTGCCTGGCAAAGGCTCTTGACTCTCCCATAGTGCCTTATTTAGGCAATGCCATCAGATCAAAACTACCAACATGAAAATTTCATCAAAACGTAAATTAAAGGTTATGCTGCTAAATGCCAGGAGTCTAAACATGAAACTGCACTTATTGCAAGCATTCTTGATCCTGGAAGAAGCTGACATTTGTGCAGTCACAGAAACCTGGTTCAAAGCTGTGCAGAGCACCCCAGCCATAAAAGGTTACTTATCCTATCATTCATTCAGACCCCAAGTTGTGGGTAGCAAAACAAAAGGAGTTGCAGTTGCAATATATAAAAAATACATACACACCTCTAGGCTGGTCAAAGAGTATGACGCACAGGAATACTCCAGGTGCAGTTAACAAATGACAAGACCCTTATTCAAATCATAGCTAGCTACAGGCCTCCAACTCTGACTCAAGATGCCCACTCCACCTATCTGGACCTCTTTGAATCTATCAAGATTCAACCCTTTACCCTAATCCTGGAATACTTTAACTATCCAACCATAGATTGGAAGAAATACTCATGCCAAAACATAAATGCCCAGAGATTCCTTGATTTTATCAATGCAACTGCTTTGGACCAGTTGGTTGACACCCCCATCAGAGGTGAAACTGTCTTGGACTTGCTATTAACCAAAAACTTTTCCAAAGCTGATTACAACCTCCTGAGGTATGGTATAAACAGCTTCACAGTCCCCTCCCCTGCACAGAAACTGGCACATATGTCCAAACTTATAACAAAGTACTATATGAGCATTTATATAACTGCATGGAATCAGGAATACCAGAAAGGGCAAAATCCTCCTCAAGGAAGAGTAAACCTGTCTGGTGGACATCTACAATAAATAAACTCTATAATGGAAAAAAATTGCTGTCCAGGACCAAGAAGGAGCAGGTGTCTAATTGGAAGCAATCTATCCTTAGCCTGAACAAGCAAATAAGAGCACTAGAGAAATCCTCGAAAGCAAACTTTGAGTCCAAACTGGCCACAGCTACTAAAGACAATCATAAGGCTTTCTTCACATATGTCTGCAGTCTCAAGAGAAGCACCCATATCTGTTCAAAACTGGTGGTCAAGGAAACCACATACACAAACCCTGTAGATATATACCTGCTGGCAGACAGGTTCAGTGAAAACTTAACTCCTCTGTCCCTCCATCAGTAAAACAAGATGTGAAGATATGTGAAGGCTGCCAGCCTAGCTATATAGAATTTTGTAGATAATTCTGTCATTTGTAAATATTAATATAAGCCACATGCTTGTTCTCTTAAATGTGAAAAGACTGTATTGGATGTTGAACTACAATAATGTAGCAACAGTGCATTCTGCTGTAAGAAAGTGGATAAGTCAAGCATTTTATGACTGTTATGATCTCAGGACATGGAGCTTTGTTGTCTGAAACAGCAGATTCTTTCTGTTGTTTTGAGACCAGAGTTAATTTCTAGAATTTGCATGTATAATGTCTTTTATTGCAGTAGCTTCCTGACCAGGTACAAGATCAAAAGGGCTGCTAAACTCTGTTAGCCTGGAAACCAGGAAAAAAAAGTATGTAATCTGAAATGAGTCAGTAGTACTGTGTTATCAATTTAAGGACAAAGAGACTCAGAGCGTTTTGCATTTGTCTTCAGAACATCCAACATCACCAGCACTGCTTTGCTCTATATATAAGTTTATTTTAGAACTGTGTTTTCTCTTAGAAATAGCTAGGAAATAAGAAGATTAGACTAGTTTTCTTTACTGATGTCAGAACTTTTCTACTGAATTATTTTAAGCATTTCTCTGTGATCTCTGAACTCTTGACTAGCACTGTGTAGTAAGAAGTATTGTTTTGTGTTCTTATTATTTATTATTAAATATTCTAAACCTTTCAACTGTGGCTGTTTTATGTAGAGATAATTTAAGCTCTAGAGTACATTGCATGCATATAGTGATACTGTACTAAGCCACTCCAAATAAGCCTTGCTGTTCAGTTACCTTTACCATTTATAATAATATTGCACAGTAATAATCGGACACCCTTTAGTAAGGGCTTTTTAGTAGCTGATAAATAAGGGTCGTGGTGGCAGTGATTAGTACTTTATAGCCTGGACAGAAGGTGCACAGCTAGTGAACTTGTGCCAGCCTTCCCCAGGAATGTCTGTGTGATTGTATATAAATCATATCTCAAAGTGTGCATGTGTGTGTGTGTGTGTGTGTGTGTGTGTGTGTGTGTGTGTGTGTGTGTGTGTGTGTGTGTGTCATCTACTTGGGCAGGGACACGAAGCACTGGTTGGACAGAGAGTGTGCTAGGAGGACTTGGTTTGGGACCCTGGATAAGGACCGCACTCTATAGCTGTGCCAGTGGGGAGTCTTATTAGGGAATTGGAGAAAAAGGGAGAAACCAGCCCCAGACTGACTGTGATCTATGAGTGCTTTTAAGGGAAATTGACTTTACTGTGTGTGTATTAGTTATCCTTCCCAATGTGGACTCCCTTCACTGATGTTAGTGGTGAGGATTAAGGCTCCTTGATTGCTGGGACAGTGCACGGGCATCACATATTAATTGGTGGCAGTGGTGGGATATCCACACCACATATTAATTGGTTGGCACATACCAATTGGCTTGCAGTGGTGTGGATAGTAAATTCCTGTAGCTTGTGTACAGTGATCAGCCACGCAGTATATATTCAGAGTTCAGATCACAATTGTTTTATTTCTTTTGTGAGATTAGTTAGTCAGGGAGAGCAGGCAACCATACCAGCAGAGGAGTATGGAAAGTTGACAAGGAGCCAGTTGGCTGAGATGTGCCAGGCTAAAGGACTGGTCCAGGGAAACCTGACTAAGGCAGACATTATTGCAGCTTTGGTCACAGCTACATCAGCTAGTTGACAGAGAGAGTGCTGGGAGGACTTGGCTTGGGACCCTGGATAAGGACCCCACTCTATAGCTGTGCTTAGTCGGGAAAACAGCAACCAAGAGGATGATCAGACTGGCCATGGAGATGTACAACACTCAGGCAATGGACAGCTCAACCTTTGTGCAGAGGACTTAAATATCCATCTGGAACTAAAGAGACTTGAGTTGAATGCCAGTCATTTGGAAATGGAAGCTGTGGAAAATGAGTGACAGAGGCAGCATGAAAAGAAGATGCTGACTATTTTTCAGAGTAATGGAGGTACTGGGGAAGGGAGTAACTGGGCCCCAGAAGCACAAAAGGTCAATAAATTTCTTCTGCAGTTTACAGAGGGGGATAATTTTGATAGTTTCATTCATATGTTTGAGAGAGTATGTAAACAGTGTGATGTTGACCAAAGTTTCTAGGTACGGTTCCTGACCCCCTTACTCCATGGTAAAGCTGTAACTATTTTGTCCAAAATGTCTGACATTGACTGTTTTAATTATACTGTAGTTAAGAATTGCTTGTTAGAATTTTTAAGCTAACACCTGAAACTTATAGGAAAAAGTTTTGTGAGCACAGACCACAAGGCAGATGAAAGTGTGTGTGAATATGTTGCGGAACTGATCACGTATTTTCATAGGTGGGTCAGTTGGTGTCATGTCATCATGTTTGGAGGGCTGGCAGACATTTTTGTGAAAGAACAAGCCCTTAGCACTTTGCCTGAGGACATGGGGATCTGGTTAGCTGATAGACAATGAGCGACTTCAGAGGAGTTGGGGAAGAATGGAGACCTATACCTAGCAAGCAGGGTATCCCTGCACAGGAAAGGGACCCCCAGTACTGCTCATGAGTCTAAAGGAACCCATGTTGGGCAGCCTAGACTGCCCCAACAGAATCTGCCAGTAGCGGGGGAAGCCACTAATCCAGGTACACATCTAGGACCTAGGGTTAAATGTTTTGAATGCAAACAGTGGGGCCATGTGGCATACAGATGTCCAAGGAGGCAAGGTGGAGAACAAAAGCTGAGAGAGCCAGTAAGTGGGAAAGACAAAATGCCAATAGTAGGTTGTCTTGAGACAACAGGGGTACCAAACTACCATACTGCAGATGTCCTGACAGGGAAGGATTTTTATGAGGCAGTACTATGTGTTAATGCAGATACATGCAGTCAGGCTTTGAGACATGCATGTGGGTCTGGTAGCCTGGGAAGACCCAGACAGATCGCATACTTGCAGCCAGGACTGCTGAGGTGGTTACTTCAGGGAGGGAGCTACCCTGCAGCAGTGAGACTGAAGGTGAGTGACAGCTGCTAGAGGTTGCTGATGTTCCCTTGGACAGAGGGACTGCAAGGGTAGATGTGAGTAGCAGTACCCAGGCTGACAGTGAGGCACCGCTGTCAGAGGATACCAAACTTCCTGTGGAAGTGGAGCTGGGAAGGGTTACAAAGAGAGAATTGAGACAGGCTCAGCTCACAGACTCTACATTGCCAAGACCTGAGGCAGGTAGCTTGTGAGGCACCTGATTCTCAAGGGAAGGGGGATCTGTATATTGGGACACAGGGTTACTGTATTGAGAGTGGACCCCTGAGGGATGGCTAGAAGGTGAGAGAATACAGCAGTTGGTAGTGCCTAGAGCCGACCATCTGGTGCTTCTAGCCATAGCCCATGATATTCCCTTTGCAGGTTATATGGGCATAAAACATACAGAGAGACATATTATGCAGAACATCTATTGGCCTGGAATGTCCAGATATGTAACCGGGTACTGTAGGACCTGTGAGCAGTGCCAAAAGGGGGGCAAGGCAGGAGACAAGGTGAGAGCTCCTTTGATGCCTTTACTCATGATTGAGGAGCCATTTCAGAGGGTAGCTATGGATATTGTGGGGCCTCTGAGTACCCCAAGTTCCACAGGGAAAAAGTATATCCCAGTGGTAGTAGATTATGCTACAAGATACCCCGAGGCAGTGGCTTTGTCCTCCATTGAGGCAGAAAAGGTGTCAAATGCATTGTTAGAGATTTTTAGCAGGGTAGGTTTCCCAAAAGAAATACTGACTGGCAGAGGTGCCAATTTCATGTCAGACCTGCTGGCGTGTCTGTAGAAGTACTGTGGGGTGAAGCACCTGAAGACCACCCCCTACCATCCCCAGATTAATGGTCTTGTTGAGAGGTTAAACTCTACAGTCAAGTCAATGCTATGTGCATTTGCAGACTAGTTTAAGAGGGAGTGGGACAAATATTTGCCCCATCTGTTGTTTGCTTACAGAGAGGTTCCCCAGGAATCCACAGGTTTTTCACCCTTTGAGTTGCTATATGGGCATAGGGTGAGGGGACCTCTAGATTTAAATTGTGATAAGTGGGAAGGTGAGTGTGAATCTCGCAAGGAGTCTGTTGTGGCATATGTCCTAAACTTCAGGATAAGGCTCAGGGAACTCATGGACTTGGTCCAAGAGAATCTGGCAGAAGCCAAACAACAAAAAAGGTATGGTATGACAGGAATTCTCAAGCTAGAGAGTATGCTGTAGGGCAGCAGGTAATACTTCTCATTCCTATCAGTCACAACAAGCTGCAAGCAGCTTCTGAGGGACCCTACAAGGAGGTAAGAAAGGTAAGTGATGATAACTACATGGCAGAACTGATAGGCAGAAGGCAGGGGAACAAATTGTACCATGTTAACATGATGAAAGCTTACCATGATAGGGAGGCCCTTGTGCTGAGTATTTGCAGTGGAATGCAGGAGGAGTCTGAGGGAGATCTGGTGACTGATCTCTTTAGTGAGACTCAGACTGACACCTCAGTGGAAGGGGTAGCAATGTCACAGCAGCTATCTCCTACTCAAGTTTGAGAAATCCGAACAGTGTTACAGGAGTTTGGGGACATGTTCACTGAGAAACCAGGGTGCACCCACCTGATACAGCACCAGGTGGATACAGAACCCTAAAGGCCTATTATGCAGGCCCCTTATAGGGTGCCTGAGAGAGGCAAACAGACTCTGAGGGAGGAGATACAGGAGATGTTGTAATTAGGGTAATTCAAGAGTCTAAGAATCCCTTGGCCTCCCCAGTGGTAGTGGTGCCAAAGAAGGATGGCATCACCAGGTTCTGTGTGGACTACAGGAAATTAAATAGTCACACAGAGTTTGATGCTTATCCATGCCTAGGACAGATGAGGCCCTAGAGCAGCTGGGTGGGGCTAAGTATCTTACAACCATTGATCTTACCAAGGATTACTGGCAGGTGCCCTTGACTCCCAATGCTAAAGAGAAGTCAGCCTTTTTGAGTCTTTTTGGCTTGTATGAGTTCACAAAGATGTCCTTTGGGATGAAAAATGCCCCAGCGAGTTTCCAGAGGTTGGTAGATCACATCCTAGCAGAAGCAGGAGGGTTTGCCCTTGCTTATCTAGATGATGTTGCCATCTACATTCATTCATGGCAAAAGCACCTTCAACATGTCAGGGAGGTGCTGGACAGACTACAGAGGGCAGGTTTGACCATTAAGCCAAGCAAATCTCAGGTGGTTACCGCAGAGGTTTCCTACCTGGGACATAGAGTGGGGAGTGGTAAGATCAGGCCAGAACATGCTAAAGTGGAAGACATTCAGGCATGGCCTGCACCTGTTACCAAAAATGCAACTTAGGGCATTCTTAGGGACAGCAGGGTACTACAGAAAGTTCGTCCCCAGTTATAGTACCATAGCTGCTCCCCTCACAAACCTGACAAGGAAGAACATGCCAGATAAGGTAGTGTAGACCCCAGCATGTGAGCAGGCATTCCAGAAGCTTAAAGAAGCTTTGGGTGGACCTCCTCTCTTAGCCAGTCCAGATTACAGCAAATAATTTGTTGTACAGGTGGATGCTTCAAACCATGGAGTGGGGGCTGTACCTAGCCAGATTTCTTCAGAGGGAGAAGAGCACCCAGTGGTTTATAGGTTCATAGGTTCATAGGTTCATACTAGGCTATCTGCCCGAGGGCATTTATAAGCCTAACCCATAGTTTTGTGGCTTACGCCACCCCTTTAGTTTGGAGAAACTATGCCCATTATTTTGCTGTGCCTCTGTCGAGCAGTGACACTGAGGTAACCCCTGGGGTGTATCTGCGATCTCCCATCCATTGGTCAAGATTCCTCTTGAACAAGGCCAGTGAGGTGCTCTGCCTCACATAAACTGGGATTTTGTTCCACAGCATAGGGAGTCTTTGGGTGATGAATCGATCCCTCCAGCACGACCTATTAATAACCGTGTCGAGGTTTAAGTCTCCTGCCCTTGTGGCTCTGAGGGATCTAGATTTTTTGAGATGAAGCATGTTCATCAAATCTGGGTTTGACATGGCCTTGTATGTCAGGCACAGGTCACCTCTGAGCAAGCGGTAAGCAACTGAATATAACTGGAGTTCTTTCAGTCGGGCAGCATAAGACAGATTTTTGAGACCCTTTATCCTTTTGGTGAGGAACTTTTGTGGCCTTTCCAGCTGCTGCAAGTGTCGGGTCAGATACATTCCGAATGGGGCATTGTACTCAATCATTGGTCTGATGAGTGATGAGTATAGGGAGACTATGACCTCCCTTGATCTAGATGTGAATCCCTTCATGATAAGGTGGGCAATGTAGAAGGTCTTCCTAACTACTTTAGCAATATGAGTGTCGAATGAAAGGCTACTGTCAACCTGGGTTCCCAGGTCCCTGATAACTTCTTCTGTGATCAGGGGATTGCCACCTATATGGTAGCTAGGGGTAACCTTGTTTTTCCCGAAGGGTATGACTATGCATTTCTTGGCATTTAACTTTAGGTCATGGCTCTGGCACCAGTTATCCGTTTCTGTGAGACCCTTCTGAAGGATATCTGTGTCGGATGTGTTTTCGACTACGGCGCCCAGTTTGCAGTCATCTGCAAACTTTGTCAGCCATAACCCTCCTGTGTTTGCTTGTACTTCAGAAAAGTAGATGCCAAACAAGAGTGGGCCCAGGACTGAGCCCTGTGGGGCACCACTTGTGACAGGCTTTAAGTCTGACATGGCGCCAGCAACTCTGACCCTGTGGGTTCTGTCACTCAGCCAGTTTGCAACCCATCTTGTAATGTATGGGTTTACATTTAAGTTGATAAGTTTTTCAATGATACCCGAGTGGGGTATTGTATCAAAAGCCTTCACCAGGTCTAGGTAGGCTGTATGGACTGCCTTTCCCTCGTCAATGGCCTTGGTGACTGTTTCGAAAAAGTCAACCAAGTTTAAAAGGCATGATCTGCCTTTGACAAAGCCAAACTGGGTTGGATCCAAAGTTTGCAAATTCCCTATGTCTTTATTTATGAGATCCATTATGATCCTCTCCATGGCTTTGCAGATAAGGCTTGTCAAGCTAATGGGATGGTAATTTCCAGGGTCGGTGGAGGCACCGCCTTTGTGGAGTGGGACCACAGTGGCTGTGCGCCACTCCCTGGGTACGTATCCGGAGGTGAGACTAAGATTAAACAGCTGTCCTAACTGTGGGTTTAATTCCTCATTGAGTTCATGGAGCACACAGCCGGGGACACCATCAGGTCCCATGGATGCTGTGTTCTTTGCCTTGGAGAGCGCAGTTCTCACCTGGGCATTAGAGATGTTTGGGGGGCTACAATCATTTGGTATAGATATCTCTCCTTTAGGGGAGGGGAGAAGTTTGCACTGAACCTGTCAGCCAGTATGTTGGCAATGTCTGTAGGATCAGTAATCTTCACATCATTTTGAATTAATTCTGAGCATATCTGGGAGTTTCCTCCTAGGTTTCTGACATAGCTAAAGAATGCCTTATGGTTGTCTTTAGAGTCCTTAGCTATTTTTTTCTCAAAATTAGCTTTGGATGATTTTATGAGAGCTCTTAGCTTTTTACTTATAGTGATCAGCGGTGTCTTACCTTTTAAGGATTTTGCTCTATCTTGTAGTAGCTTTCTCCTTTTGTTGTAGAGTTTGTTTATGGCTGGGGTCCACCAGACTGGACGCTTGCCTTTGGTACAAAGAGTCTTTGTTTTGCTTGGGATTGCCTGATCCATGCAGCCCTGCAGGTGCTGGTAGAAGGCATTTGTAAGTGATTCAGCGGTTTGAGTAATGTTTACACCCGGCTCAGGGGCCTTAAAGGAGACCACACTAGTCTTTAGAAGTGTGAAGTCGGCTTGAGAAGTTCTTTACTGTGGTCTTTTTCATTTCGGTGGGGGATGAGGACCTCCAGCGAGATTAGTTTGTGATCTGATCTCACCAGTGAGGGGTATACTTCCGGTGTTGAACATTGTGCTCCCATGTTCGTGATGATGAGATCAAGTATGTTTTCTCCTCTTGTGGGGATGGTGACTAGTTGTTCCATGGCATTTGAGTTTATGAATTCCAGGAATTTTTAGGCTAGAGTGTTTGGGCTTGAGTAGTGTTCCCAGTCTATATTAGGGTAGTTGAAGTCACCTAGTATGATGGTGTTCGGAGATACATTTATCCCCTCCAGTGTTTTCAGGAAGGCCATGTGAGGTTCCTGAGTTTGCGAGGGTGGCCTGTAACATGCTACAAATTGCAGAGCAGTCTTGCCTATGGTTAATTGCACCTGGATGGTTTCCGATGCATCATGCGTTGCCACCAATCTTGAGGTGTGGGTGTCCTTGATGAATATGGATACCCCTCCTCCTTTCTTGGTATTGTCCAGATTTTGGGGCCGGAACGCATGATATGAAGTAAAACCTGATAGTGCTGGGGTGCTCTCAGGAGCCTTGAACCAGGTTTCTGTCACAGCACAGACATCGATGTTCTCCATACTGAGAAGGGCCTCGAGTGCGTGCATCTTGAGGTTGAGACTTCTGGCATTGAGCAGCATTACCCTTAGTTTTTTTTCTTTGTTGTGTTCTAGGGTGGTAGGTTTAGAATTTGAGCCTTGCCTAAAAAAGGCACTATGGGGGTGGCAAGAGCCTTTGCCAAAATCCGGAAACCCAGGGGTGACAAGTGCAAGCCGTCCCTTGTGAAGCAGCGTGGCTTGTCCAGCATGTCATCCCAGGCAGACAGACATTGGATCCCCTTTGAATGACACCAGAGGTTTAAGCCAATTGTTATAGCTGATCATCTTATCTCTATATTGTGGCATCATTCTTGGTGAAGGTAGGATACTGCTCAAGGTCAGGGTCATACCTGCTTGGGCTACATAATCAGAGAGCTCCTCTATGTCTCTTTTAATGTAGTCCAAGGAGGTACGTCTCAGGTCGTTAACACCAGCGTGGACAATGATTGAGTCGTACTTGTACCTGCTGTTAAGAGACCTGAGTGCATGCGTTATGTGGCGGATTCTAGCACCCGACAGGCAGCTTACTGTGACCTTCTCCTTACTCAGTCTGGTGAGCGGGACGTCAGTGTGTCTGACTATGGAGTCACCAATGACTGGTGTGTCTGGCATTGTGTTTGGCCTTAAGGGCTGTGACTGCTTGACACTCTGACTGTGTGGTCTATGTGTTGCAGGTGTTGTGTTCTGAGGTGGTAGTTGTTTGGGTGTCTGCTTTGGTGCCCTCTGCTGTTTTGGTAGATTTTTGATCAGAGCCTCCGAGTATGTTTTTGTGTGTTTATGTGTATGATTTGAGGTTGTGATGGTATTATGTGAGACTGGGTCTATAGTGTGTGTGGTTACCTTCTCCTCCTGTCTGGTCTTGCCAGTTCTATGTTGAGAGAGCTCAGCCTCCAGTTTGGCCATATAGTTGCATCTCTCGCATGTATTTGTGTTTTGTGGGAGGAGGAGAGGGTTGTCTGTGTACATGAGGCAATTGTAACATTGCCTCAATATTCCCAGGTTCACCAGCTGAGCAGGAGAGGACATTAGCAACTGATCCCTCGACATGCTAGAAGGAATAGACAGAAAAACATAAAAAAAGGTTCTGGGGGATGTGGGTGACCGAGAAACGGGGTTTGCTTTTTTGGGGTACTTTCTATAACAAGAGTGCTGTATTGAGGAGATAAGTACTGTAGGAGCAAGTGCTTGGCTATACAGATAGAGAATAGTCTACTTGGGAGTCAAGTAGAGATAATTTATAGTTATAGGATACACTAAATAGAACAGTAGTATACTCTGAGGAAGGTAGTTTTAAGGGAAAATTTGAAGAGTGGACTTTAGGTAGCCCTAATAGTTTAAATCTGATTAACCGGCGCTGCCCCAGTGTGCAACGGTAGCAGCTCAAGATCAAGGCTAAAAGCAGCTAACGCACGTTTAGCTTGTTTTATAGCAAGGGGCTGAAAGGAGCTAGGAATTGACCCAAAACAACCAATGGACTACTAGTTTCTGGCTGAAACTTCACCAAATCAGACAAAAAGGTTGCTCAGTGCTTCCCACTCCCACTGGTAAGCAAAGAAACTTCCCTCCTTCCAAATAAGGCAATGGATCAGTAACAGGAACTAAAAACAAAGCCCAGGGATCAGCAACTCTGAAACTGGACTACTCTAGTTCAGTAAGGCAGGAAAATAAGAGATTTTTTTTGTTTTTTTTTTTACAGAGACAAGGAAAACAACAGACAGTAAATGCTATAAATGCTATAAATCGGCTATCGCACTTTAGTGTGTAGCCTACAGAAACAATTTGCAACAATTAGTAACTTAAAGTGCAACAAACAGTGTACAATGCAGAAATCACTTAAAGTAGCAGTAAAACAGGCGAAAATGCAGTCGCTAGCTTAATAACAGTGGGAAAGCCACAAAAATACTTATATCTGGTAGAAAGTCACTCTTTTAGCTCTCTGCTGCTTGGATCACTCTGCAGGCCACCACGAGGATCTGTGCTGAGTTGGTACAAGCTGAAAAATGCGTGTTTAGCATGTTTTATAGCAGGGGGCTGAAAGGAGCTAGGAATTGGCCCAAAACGACCAATGGACTACTAGTTTCTGGCTGAAACTTCACCAAATCAGACAAAAAGGTTGCTCAGTGCTTCCCACTCCCACTGGTAAGCAAAGAAACTTCCCTCCTTCCAAATAAGGCAATGGATCAGTAACAGGAACTAAAAACAAAGCCCAGGGATCAGCAACTCTGAAACTGGACTACTCTAGTTCAGTAAGGCGGGAAAATAAGAGATTTTTTTTGTTTTTTTGTTTTTTTTACAGAGACAAGGAAAACAACAGACAGTAAATGCTATAAATGCTATAAATCCGCTATCACACTTTAGTGTGTAGCCTACAGAAACAATTTGCAACAATTAGTAACTTAAAGTGCAACAAACAGTGTACAATGCAGAAATCACTTAAAGTAGCAGTAAAACAGGCGAAAATGCAGTCGCTAGCTTAATAACAGTGGGAAAGCCACAAAAATACTTATATCTGGTAGAAAGTCACTCTTTTAGCTCTCTGCTGCTTGGATCACTCTGCAGGCCACCACGAGGATCTGTGCTGAGTTGGTACAAGCTGAAAAATGTGCGTTTCGCGTGTTTTATATCAGGGGGCTGAAAGGAGCTAGGAATTGGCCCAAAACGACCAATGGACTGCTAGTTTCTGGCTGAAACTTCACCATATCAGACAAAAAGGTTGCTCAGTGCTTCCCGCTCCCACTGGTAAGCAAAGAAACTTCCCTCCTTCCAAATAAGGCAATGGATCAGTAACAGGAACTCAGTCATAGGCTCCAACCCAGGGAGGAATGCTATGCAGCTGTAGACAATGAATGTCTAGCCATAGTGTGGGCACTGCAGAAACTTCAGCCTTATCTGCATGGAAGAAAATTCAATGTAGTGACAGATCATAATCCTTTAACATGGTTAAACAGAGCCAGCCAGCAAAATGCCAAGTTGCTAAGATGGAGTCTAGGTTTGCAAGCATATATGTCAGTCCATCACTGCAGTGGGAGTAGCAATGCCAACGCAGATGGGTTCTCAAGACAGGGAATGGGGTAAGGTATACTCAGATAGACCTAACCCTCTCAAGCAATGTTTCTCAAGGGTCACTTGAAAAATTAGCTTGAGTTCTCTGGGGGGAAGCTATGTGAAGGCTGCCAGCCTAACTAGATAGAATTTTGTAGATAATTCTGTCATTTGTAAATATTAATATAAGCCACTGGCTTGTTCTCTTAAATGTGAAAAGACTGTATTGGATTTTGAACTACAAAAATGTAACAACAGTGCACTCTGCTGTAACAAAGCTGATAAATCAAGCATTTTATGACTGTTTTGATCTCAGGACTCAGAGACATGGTGTGTGAACCAGCAGATTCTTTCTATTGTTTTGAGACCAGAGTTAATTGCTAGAATTTGCATGTATAATGTTTTTTATTGCTGTAGCTTCATGACCAGGTGCAAGATCAAAAGGGCTGCTAAACTCTGAGTTTCTGTTAGCCTGGGAACCAGAGAAAAAAATGATGTAATCTGAAATGAGTCAGTAGTACTGTGTTATCAATTTAAGGATAGAGAGACTTGGAGCATTTTACATTTGCCTTCAGAACATCCAACATCACCAGCACTGCTTTGCTCTATATGCTAGTTTATTTTAGAACTGTTTTGTCTTAGAAATAGCTAGGAAATATGAAGATTAGACTAGCTGTTTTCTATATTGATGTCAGAACTTTTCTACTGTATGATTTTAAGCATTTCTCTGTGATCACTGAACTCTTGACTAGCACTGTGTAGTAAGAAGTATTGTCTTATGTTCTTATTATTTATTATTAAACATTTTAAACCTTTCAACTGTGGCTGTTTTATGTAGATATAATTTAAGCTGTAAAGTACATTGCATGTATAGTGATACTGTACTAAGCCACTCCAAATAAGCCTTCCTGTTCAGTTACACTTACCATTTGGATAATAATATTGCAAAGTAATAATCGGACACCCTTTAGTAAGGGCCTTTTTAGAAGCTTTTAAGTAAGGGTTGTGGTGGCAGAGATTACTACCTTATAGCCTGGATAGAAGGGGCTCAGCTAGTGAACCTGTGCCAGCCTTCCCCAGGAGTGTCTGTATGGTTGCATATCAACCATATCTCAAAGTGTGTGTGTGTGTGTGTGTGTGTGTGTGTGTGTGTGTGTGTGTGTGTGTGTGCGTGTGTGTGCGTGTGTGTGTGTGTGTGTGTGTGTGTGTGTGTGTGCGTGTGTGTGTGTGTGTGTGTGTGTGTGTGTGTGTGTGTGTGTGTGTGTGTGTGTGTGTGTGTGTGTGAGTTACTTGGGTAGGGACACAAAGCACTGGTTGGACAAAGAGAGCGCTAGTAGGGCTTGGCGTGGGACCCTGGCTAAGGACCCCACTCTATAGCTGTGCCAGTGGGGAGTCATATTGGGGATTTGGAGAGAAAGGGAGGAACCAGCCCCAGATTGACTGTGATCTCTGTGTGCTCTTTAGGGAAATTGTACTTTACTGTGTGTGTATTTGTTATCCTGCCTAAACTAGATGACCCTCACTGGTGTTAGTGGTGAGGACTGAGGCTCCTTGATTGTTGGGCCGGTTCATGGGCATCACTTATTAATTGGTGGCAGTGGTGGGATATCCACACCATATATTAAATTGGTTGGCACATACTAATTGGCTTGTAGTGGTGTGGATAGTAAATTCCTGTAGCTTGTGTATAGTGATCACTGAAGGTGTTTTTGTACTCTGAATCAGCCATGCAGTGAATATTCAGAGTTCAGATCACAATTGTTTTATTTCTTTTGTGAGATTAGTTAATCAGGCAGAGCAGGCAAGCATGCCAGCAGAGGAGTATGGAAAGCTGACAAGGAGCCAGTTGGCTGAGATGTGCCAGGCTAAAGGATGGGTGCGGGGAAACCTGACTATGGCAGACATGATTGCAGCTTTGGTCACAGCTGCATAAGGAAACAGCAACCAGGAGGATGATCAGACTGGCCGTGATGTACAACATTCTGGGAATGGACAGCTCAACCTTTGTGTGGAGGACTTAAAAATCCATATGCAACTAAAGAGATTTGAGTTTGAAGCCAGGTGTTTGGAAATGCAAGCTGTGGAAAAGGAGTGGCAGAGGCAGCAGGAAAAAGAGATGCTGACTCTTTGCCAGAGTCATGGAGGTAATGGGAAAGGGAGTAACTGGGCCCCAGAAGCACAAAAGGTCAGTAAATTTCATCCGCAGTTTAGAGAGGGGGATAATGTGAATAGTTTCATTCATATGTTTGAGAGGGTATGTAAACAGTATGATGTTGACCAAAGGCTCTAGGTACGGTTCCTGAACCCCTTACTCTATGGCAAATCTGTAACTATTTTGTCCAAAATGTCTGACTCTGACTGTTTTAATTACACTGCTTTTAAGAATTGCTTGTTAGAATTTTTTAAGATAACACCTGAAGCTTATAGGAAAATCTTTTGTGAGCATAGACACAAGGCAGATGAAAGTGTGTGTGAATATGTTGCTGAACTGAGCACTTATATTCATAGGTGGGTGAATGGATGTCAGGTCACCACTTCTGAAGGGCTAGCAGACCTTTACATGAGGGAACAAGCCATTAGCACTTTGCCTGAGGACATGAGGATCTGGTTAGCTGACGACAATGTGCTACTTCAGAGGAGTTGGGGAAGAAGAGAGACCTATACCTAACAAGCAGGGCCACCCTGCACAGTAAAGGGACCCCCAGTACTGCTCATGGGTCTAAAGGAACCCATGGTGGGCAGCCCAGACTGCCCCAACAGAATCTACCAGTAGCAGGAAAAGTCACTAGTCCAGGTACACATCCAGGACCTAGGGTTAAATGTTCTGAATGCAACCACTGGGGCCATGTATCATACAGATGTCCATGGAAGCAAGGTGGGGAATAAAAGCTGAGAGAGCCAGTAAGTGGGAAAGACAAAATGCCAATAGTTGGTTGTCTTAAGACAACAGGGGTACTTGAATTACCATCCTGCAGATGTCTTGAGAGTGAAGGATTTGATGAGGCAGTACTATGTGTTAATGCAGTTACATGCAGTCAGGCTTCGAGACAAGCATGCATGTCTGGTAGCCAGGGAAGACCCAGACAGACTGCATACTTGCAGCCAGGACTGGTGAGGTGGTTACTTCAGGAAGGGAGCTACCCTGTAGCAGTGAGACTGAAGGTGAGCAACAGCTGCTTGTGGGTACTGATGTTCCCTTGGACAGAGGGACTGCAAGGGTATATGTGAGTCATAGTACACAGGCTGATAGTGAGGCACCACTGTCAGAGGATACCAGACTTCCTGGGGAAGGGGAACTGGGATGGATTACAAAGAGAGAGAGTTGAGACAGGCTCAGATCACAGTCCCTACATTGCAAGGCCTGAGGCACGTAGCTAGTGAGGCACCTGATTCTCAAGGGAAGGAGGAATCTGTATACTGGGACAAAGGGTTACTGTATAGAGAGAGGACCCCTGAGGGACAGCTAGAAGGTGAGAGAATATAGCAGTTGGTAGTGCCTAGAGCCTACCATCTGGCACTTCTAGCCATTGCCCATGATATTACCTTTGCAGGTCATATGGGCATAAAACGTACAAAGGGACGTATTATGCAGAACTTCTATTGGCCTGGAATTTCCAGAGATGTAACTAGGTACTGCAGGACCTGTGAGCAGTACCAAAAGGTAGGCAAGGCAGGAGACATGGTGAGAGCTCCTTTGATGCCTTTGCCTGTGAATGAGGAGCCATTTCAGATGGTAGCTGTGGATATTGTGGGGCCTCTGAGTAACCCAAGTTCCATTGGGAAAAAGTATCTAGTGGTAGTAGATTATGCTACAACATACCCTGAGGCAGTGGCTTTGTCCTCCAATGAGGCAGAAAAGGTATCAAATGCTTTGTTAGAGATTTTCAGCAGGGTAGGTTTCCCCAAAAAAATACTGACTGACAGAGGTGCCAATTTCATGTTAGACCTGCTGGCTTGTCTGTGGAAGTCCTGTGGGGTAAAGCACCTGAAGACCACCCCTACAGTCTTCAGACTCATAGTCTTGTTGAGAGGTTAACGTCTGCATTCAAGTCCATGCTATGGATATTTGCAGTCCAGTTTAAGAGGGAGAGGGCAAATATTTGCCCCATCTATTGTTTGCTTACAGAGAGGTTCCCCAGGAATCCCACGGGCTCTTCACCCTTTGAGTTGCTGTATGGGCATAGGGTGAGGGGAACTCTAGATATAATTTATGATGAGTGGGAAGGTGAGTGTGAATCTCACAAGGAGTCTGTTGTGGCATATGTCCTAATCCTTAGGATAAGGCTCAGGGAACTCATGGACTTGGCCCAGGAGAACCTGGCAGAAGCCAAACAACAGAAAAAGGTATGGTATGACGGGAATGCTCGAGCTAGAGGGAATGATGTAGGGCAGCAGGTAATGATTCCCATTCCTATCAGAAACAGCAAGCTGCAAGCAGCTTGGGAGGAAGTGGGACCTACAAGGTGGTAAGAACCTCCAAAGTGGTAAGAAAGGTAAGCAATTTTAACTACATGATGGAACTGATAGGCAGATGGCAGGGGCATAAATTGTACCATGTTAACATGATGAAACCTTACCATGATAGGGAGGCCCTTGTGCTGAGTATTTTGCAGAGGATTGCAGCAGGAGTCTGAGGGAGATCTGTTGACTGATCTCCTCAGTGAGGCTTGGACTGACACCTCAGTAGAAGGGGTAGCAACGTCCCACTGCTATCTCCTACCCAAGTTTGAGAATTCCGAGCAGTGTTACAGGAGTTTGAGGACATGTTCACTGGGAAAACAGGGTGCACTCACCTGGTGCAGCACCAGGTGGATACAGGACCTCAAAGGCCTATTAGGGAAACCCCTTATAGAGTGCCTGAGAGAGTCAAACATGAACAAATGATGTCGGAACTAGGGGTAATTCAAGAGTCCAACAGTCCCTGGGCCTCCCTAGTGGTGCTGGTGCCAAAGAAGGATGGCAGCACCAGGTTCTGTGTGGACTACAGGAAATTAAATAGTCACACAGAGTCTGATGATTACCCCATGCCTAGGACAGATGAGCCCCTAGAGCAGCTGGGTGGGGCTAAGTATCTTACGATCATTGATCGTACCAAGGGTTACTGGCAGGTGCCCTTGACTCCCAATGCTAAAATGAAGTCAGCCTTTGCGGCTCTTTTTGGCTTGAAGGAGTTCACAAAGATGTCCTTTGGGATGAAAAATGCCCCAGTGACTTTCCTTAAGCTGATAGATCGCATCCTAACAGGAGCAGGAGGGTTTGCCCTTGCTTATCTAGATGATATTGCCATCTACAGCCATTCATGGCAGGAGCACCTTCAACATATCAGGGAGGTGCTGGTCAGACTACAGAGGGCAGGGTCAACCATTAAGCCAAGCAAATGTCAGGTGGGTATGGCAGAAGTCTCCTACCTGGGACATAGAGTGGGGAGTGGTAAGATCAGGCCAGAACCTGCCAAGGTGGAAGCTGTTCAGACATGGCCTGCACCTATTGCCAAAAAGCAGGTGAGGGCATTCTTAGGGACAACCTGCCAAGATGGAAGCCATTCAGACATAGCCTGCACCTGTTGCCAATAAGCAAGCGAGGGCATTCTTAGGGACAGCAGGGTACTACAGAAAGTTTGTCCCCAGTTATAGTACCATAGCTGCTCCCCTCACAGAATTGACAAGGAAGAACAGGCCAGATAAGATAGTGTAGACCCCAGCATGTGAGCAGGCATTCCAGAAGCTTAAATAAGCTTTGGGATGACCCCCTGTGTTAGCCAGTCTAGATTACAGCAAATAATTTGTGCACTTGGATGCTTCAAACCATGGGGTGGGAGCTGTAATTAGCCAGATTTTTTTAGAGGGAGAAGAGCACCCATTAGTTTATCTCAGTGGCAAGCTCCAACCCAAGGAGGAATGCTATGCAGCTGTAGAAAAGGAATGTCTAGCCATAGTATCTGTATGGAAAAAAATTCACTGTAGTGACAGATCACAATTCCCTAACGTGGTTAAACAGAGCCAGCCAGCAACATGCCAAGTTGCTAAGATGGAGCCTAGGTTTGCAAGCATATGATATATCAGTCCAGCACCACAGTGGGAGTAGCAATGCCAATGCAGATGGGCTCTCAAGACAGGGAATGGGGTAAGGTATACTCAGATAGACCTTACCCTCTCAAGCAATGTTTCTCAAGGGTCACTTGAAAAACTAGCTTGAGTTCTCCAGGGGGAAGATACGTGAAGGCTGCCAGCCTAGCTAGATAGAATTTTGTAGATAATTCTGTCATTTGTAAATATTAATACTGGCTTGTTCTCTTAAATGTGAAAAGACTGTATTGGATGTTGAACTGCAAAAATGTAACAACAGTGCACTCTGCTGTAAGAAAGCTGATAAATCAAGCATTTTATGACTGTTTTGATCTTAGGACTTAGAGCCGTGGTGTCTGATCCAGCAGATTCTTTCTATTGTTTTGAGACCAGAGTTATTTGCTAGAATTTACATGTATAATGTTTTTTGTTGCTGTAGCTTCATGACCAGGTGCAAGATCAAAAGGGCTGCTAAACTCTGAGTTTCTGTTAGCCTGAGAACCAGAGAAAAAAATTAGGTAATCTGAAATGAGTCAGTAGTACTGTGTTATAATTTTAAGGACAGAGAGACTCGGAGCATTTTGCATCTGTCCTCAGAACATCCAACATCACCAGCACTGCTTTGCTCTATATGTTAGTTTATTTTAGAACTGTGTTTTGTCTTAGAAATAGCTTGGAAATATGAAGATTAGACTAGCTGTTTTCTGTATTGATGTCAGAACTTTTCTATTGTATTATTTTAAGCATTTCTCTGTGATCTCTGAATTCTTGACTAGCACTGTGTAGTAAGAAGTATTGTCTTGTGTTCTTATTGTTTATTATTAAATATTCTAAACCTTTCAACTGTGGCTGTTTTATGTAGATATAATTTAAGCTGTAGAGTACATTGCATGTATATAGTGATACTGTACTAAGCCACTCCAAATAAGCCTTGCTGTTCAGTTACACTTACCATTTGGATAATAATATTGCAAAGTAATAATTGGACACCCTTTAGTAAGGGCCTTTTTAGAAGCTTTTAAGTAAGGGTTGTGGTGGCAGAGATTACTACTTTATAGCCTGGACAGAAGGGGCTCAGCTAGTGAACCTGTGCCAGCCTTCCCCAGGAGTGTCTGTATGGTTGTATATCAATCATATCTCAAAGTGTGTGTGTGTGTGTGTGTGTGTGTATGTGTGTGTGTGTGTGTGTGTGTGTGTGTGTGTGTGTGTGTGTGTGTGTGTGTGTGTGTGTGTGAGAGTTACTTGGGCAGGGACACAAAGCACTGGTTGGACAAAGAGATTGCTAATAGGACTTG
This sequence comes from Protopterus annectens, assembly GCF_019279795.1. NCBI lineage: Eukaryota > Metazoa > Chordata > Ceratodontiformes > Protopteridae > Protopterus > Protopterus annectens. The sequence goes on along the minus strand of NC_056739.1, from coordinate 1,080,109,270 downwards.
GCTTGGGACCCTGGCTAAGGACCCCACTCTATAGCTGTGCCAGTGGGGAGTCATATTGAGGATCTGGAGAGAAAGGGAGAAACCAGCCCCAGACTGTCTGTGATCTCTGTGTGCTCTTAAGGGAAATTGTACTTTACTGTGTGTGTATTTGTTATCCTGCCCAAACTGGATGACCCTCACTGGAGTTAGTGGTAAGGACTGAGGCTCCTTGATTGTTGGGCCAGTCCACGGGCATCATATATTAATTGGTGGCAGTGGTGGGATATCCACACCATATATTAAATTGGTTGGCACATACTAATTGGCTTGTAGTGGTGTGGATAGTAAATTCTTGTAGCTTGTGTACAGTGATCACTGAAGGTGTTTTTGTACTCTAAATCAGCCATGCAGTGAATATTCAGAGTTCAGATCACAATTGTTTTATTTATTTTGTGAGATTAGTTAATCAGGCAGAGCAGGCAAGCATGCCAGCAGAGGAGTATGGAAAGCTGACAAGGGGCCAGTTGGCTGAGATGTGCCAGCCTAAAGGATGGGTGCAGGTAAACCTGACTATGGCAGACATGATTGCAGCTTTGGCCACAGCTGCATCAGGAAACAGCAACCAGGAGGATGATCAGACTGGCCATGGAGATGTACAACATTCAGATAATGGACAGCTCAACCTTTCTGTGGAGGACTTAAAACTCCATGTGGAACTAAAGAGATTTGAGTTGGAAGCCAGATGTTTGGAAATGGAAGCTGTGGAAAAGGAGTGGCAGAGGTAGCATGAAAAGGAAATGCTGACTCTTTGCCAGAGTCATGGAGGTAATGGGGAAGGGAGTAACTGGGCCCCAGAAGCACAAAAGGTCAGTAAATTTCATCCGCAGTTTAAGGAGGGAGATAATTTGGATAGTTTCATTTATATATTTGAGAGGATATGTAAACAGTATGATGTTGACCAAAGGCTCTAGGTATGGTTGCTGAACCCCTTACTCTATGGCAACTATTTTGTCCAAAATGTCTGATGCTGACTGTTTTAATTACACTGCTTTTAAGAATTGCTTGTTAGAATTTTTTAAGGTAACACCTGAAGCTAATAGAAAAATGTTTTGTGAGCATAGATGCAAGACAGATGAAAGTGTGTGTGAATATGTTGCTGCATTGAGCACTTATATTCATAGGTGGGTGAGTGGATGTCAGGTCACCACTTCTGAAGGGATAGCAGACCTTTAGGTGAGGGAACAAGCCCTTAGCACTTTGCCTGAGGACATGAGGATCTGGTTAGCTGATGACAATGTGCTACTTCAGAGGAGTTGGGGAAGAAGGGAGACCTATACCTAACAAGCAGGGCAGCCCTGCACAGTAATGGGACCCCCAGTACTGCTCATGGGACTAAAGGAACCCATGGTGGGCAGTCCAGACTGCCCCAACAGAATCTACCTGTAGCAGGGGAAGCCACTAGTCCAGGTACACATCCAGAACCTAGGGTTAAATGTTTTGAATGCAACCAGTGGGGCCATGTATCATACAGATGTCCACGGAGGCAAGGTGGGGAACAAAAGCTGAGAGAGCCAGTAAGTGGGAAAGACAAAATGCCGATAGTTGGTTGTCTTAATACAACAGTAGTACTGAACTACCATCCTGCAGATGTCCTTAGAGGGAAGGATTTTGATGAGGCAGTACTATGTGTTAATGCAGTTACATGCAGTCAGGCTTCGAGACAAGCATGCATGTCTGGTAGCCAGGGGAGATGCAGACAGACTGCATACTTGTAGCCAGGACTGGTGAGGTGGTTACTTCAGAAAGGGAGCTACCCTGTAGCAGTGAGACTGAAGGTGAGTGACAGCTGCTTGTGGGTACTGATGTTCCCTTGGACAGAGGGACTGCAAGGGTACAGGTGAGTAGTAGTACAGTGAGACACTGCTGTCAGAGGATACCAGACTTCCGGTGGAAGGGGAGCTGGGAAGGGTTACAAAGAGAGAGAGTTGAGATAGGCTCAGCTCACAGACCCTACACTGCAAGGCCTGAAGCAGGTAGCTAGTGAGGCACCTGATTCTCAAGGGAAGGGGGAATCTATATACTGGGACAAAGGGTTACTGTATAGAGAGAGGACCCTTGAGGGACAGCTAGAAGGTAAGAGAATACAGCAGTTGGTAGTGCCTAGAGCCTACCATCTGCTACTTCTAGCCATTGCCCATGATATTACCTTTGCAGGTCATATGGGCATATAACGTACAAAGAGATGTATTATTCAGAACTTCTATTGGCCTGGAATTTCCAGAGATGTAACCAGGTACTGCAGGACCTGTGAGCAGTGCCAAAAGGTAGGCAAGGCAGGAGACATGGTGAGAGCTCCTTTGATGCCTTTGCCTGTGAATGAGGAGCCATTTCAGATGGTAGCTGTGGATATTGTTGGGCCTCTGAGTAACCCAAGTTCCACTGGGAAAAGGTATATCCTAGTGGTAGTAAATTATGCTACAAGATACCCCGAGGCAGTGGCTTTGTCCTCCATTGAGGCAGAAAAGTTATCAAATGCTTTGTGAGAGATTTTCAACAGGGTAGGTTTCCCAAAAAAAAAATACTGACTGGCAGAGGTGCCAATTTCATGTTAGACCTGCTGGCTTGTCTGTGGAAGTCCTGTGGGTTTAAGCACCTGAAGACCACCACCTACAATCTTCAGACTAATAGTCTTGTTGATAGGTTAAAGTCTACATTCAAGTCCATGCTATGGATATTTGCAGACCAGTTTAAGAGGGAGAGGGACAAATATTTGCCCCATCTGTTGTTTGTTTACAGAGAGGTTCCCCAGGAATCCCACAGGTCTTTCACCCTTTGAGTTGCTGTATAGGCATAGGGTGAGGGGACCACTAGATTTAATTCATGATGAGTGGGAAGGTGAGTGTGAATCTCACAAGGATTCTGTTGTGGCATATGTCCTAAACCTCAGGATAAGGCTCAGGGAACTCATGGACTTGGCCCAGGAGAACCTGGCAGAAGCCAAAGATCAGAAAAAAGTATGGTATGATGGGAATGCTCGAGCTAGTGGGTATGATGTAGGGCAGCAGGTAATGATTCTCATTCCTATCAGACACAACAAGCTGCAAGCAGCTTGGGAGGAAGTGGGACCCACAAGGTGGTAAGAACCTCCAAAGTCGTAAGAAAGGTGAGTGAAAACTGTGTTTTCTCTTATAAATAGCTAGGAAATAGGAAGATTAGACTAGTTGTTTTCTGTATTGATGTTAGAACTTTTCTACTGTATTATTTTAAGCATTTCTCTATGATCTCTGAACTCTTGACTAGCACTGTGTGGTAAGAAGTATTGTCTTGTGTTCTTATACTGTACTAAGCCACTCCAAATAAAGCCTTGCTGTTCAGTTACACTTACCATTTGGATAATAATACTTCACGGAAATAATTGGACACCCTTTAGTAAGGGCCTTTTTAGCAGGTGATAAGTAAGGGTCCTTGTGGGAGTGATTACTAACTTATAGCCTGGACAGAAGGGGCGCAGCTAGTGAACCTGTGCCAGCCTTCCCCAGGAGTGTCTGTGTGGTTGTCTATAAATCATATGTCAAAGTGTGTGTGTGTGTGTGTGTGTGTGTGTGTGTGTGTGTGTGTGTGTGTGTGTGTGCATGTGTGTGTGTGTGTGTGTGTGTGTGTGTGTGTGTGTGTGTGTGTGTGTGTGTGTGTGTGTGTGTGTGTGTGTGTGTGTGTTAGCTACTTGGGCAGGGACACAAAACACTGGTTGGACAGAGAGAGTGCTAGGAAGACTTTGCTTGGGACCCTGGCTAAGGACCCCACTCTATAGCTGTGCCAGTGGGGAGTCTTACTGGGGATCTGGAAAGAAAGGGAGAAGCCAGCCAGAGACTAACTGTGATCTCTGTGTGCTCTTAAGGGAAATTGTACTTTACTGTGTGTGTATTTGTTATACTTCCCAATATGGGCGCCCCTCACTGGTGTTAGTGGTGAGGATTAAGAGTCCTTGGTTGCTGAGCCAGTGCATGGGCATCACACAGGACATCCCCAGTACCTGTCCCCCTCTCCTTAACTCTAGGGAGCAAGTCATCACTGCCCTCTCATAGGCAAAAAATACTGCCTCCATGGGAGTCAATAACATCCCAGATTGCATCCTACATGAACTCAGGCAGGAACTTGCAGCACCATTAGGCACCCTATTCAACCAAAGCCTGAGTACTGGCTTTGTCCCAGCCCAGTGGAGGACAGCTACTGTAATCCCCTTTGCACAAAGGTCAAGCGTCCTCTGATCCAGGAAATTATAGACCCATCAGCCTAACTAGCCTGATCCACAAGGCCATGGAGTGGATTATCATGGACCTCATTAACAAGGACAATGGCAACCTCCAGACACTTGATCCCACACAGTTTGGTTTTGTCAAGAGGAGGTCATGCCTGTTAAATTTGGTCGACTTCTTTGAGACAGTCACCAAGGCCACAGACATGGGGAAGATGGTACACACTGCCTACCTTGACCTGGCCAAGTCCGTCGATACTATTCCCCACTCACGTATAATAGATTAACTCTCTCAACTAGGCTTCAATCCATATGTTACCATATGGGTAGTAAACTGGCTCACTGATAGAACCCATCTAGTCAAAACAGGGGAAGCTACTTCAAGTAGTAAACCCATGACAAGAGTTGTACCCCAGGGATTGGTCTTTGGGCGTCTGCTGTTTGGGATATACTTCTCAGAGGTGCAGGCAAAATCTAGTGGGCTATGGCTGACCACATTTGCAGATGACTGAAAGCTGGGTGGGAAACAATAAGTTCAAATGTACATGATATGAAATGGGATGAAAGAATGACCACAGAAATTGAAAAGAATTAAAGAAAAACTCATAAATGGGAAAACCTAGGAAAAGATGCAGTCCTATCTTCTGGCTAAAAGTATTAACATCATTACACAAGGATTTAACCCTGGGTAAGAACTTGTATACACACTGTGAACACACACCAATCTGTTTACCAACAGGAAAAACAATCCTTTTCTTTCTTAAGAGTGAACCTGCAAACTATCCTAAAAACTATAGACCAATAACTTGCCTTCCGACAATGTATAAAATATATAGTGGAATTGATGCCAACAGAGTTTAGAAGAAAACTCATTCATGGCAATAAGACAAAAGGGTAACAAAGGATCATATGTTGTTAAATAAAATCGTAATGAAGAAATTTGAAAAAGGAAATAATCTAAGTATGGCATGGTTAGACTGATGAAGGAAGTATCCCAAAAGCTTTGTAATAAAGTGATGTTATTTTGAATCTACTCTGTATCTCTTGCATTTCCCGGTTTTGGATTTTTACTTGATTGTTTCTTCAGTTTCCCATAACCTGGTTTACCTATGTGCTGTTCCTGTTTTGTTTGTAGATTATAAAAAAGGCATTTGATAGTATTCCACATTCATGGATAAGGGAGTACTTACAGATGCATAAGATACATGCCACATTGATTGATTACATTACAGTGTCCATAAAACAGTGGCAACCCACTTTGCAACAGACAAATTATTATCCCAGGAATAAAAATCCAAAGGGAGATATTCTAGGGTGACTTTTTGTCTCTGCTCCTCTTTTGTCTTACCCTTAATCCACTAAGCTGTCTACTTAACAGGCTAGGTCATGGTTACAATTTGGATCCCAGACAACAGCAAAGTGTAAAGATTTCTTATCTTCTTTTTGTGGATAATTTAAGACTGTATAGTTCTTCAGATAAGGAGCTGAAAACACAACTAGAAGTGGTCAAAATTTTCTCAGATGATATAAGAATGTCATTCAGTCTTGATAAATGTGCAAAAGCAACATTTAAAGCAGGAAAGCTGCAGTACCAAGAAAATATCAGTTTGGGACAGGAATGTGGTATAAAGGAACTCAAGCAAGAGGGGGTGTATAAATATTTGGGAACTGATGAAGGATCAACAATAAAGTATGAACAAGTGTGAACAAAACACAGTAAAGAATATTTTATAAGATTAAATTTAATACTGAAAACAGCCCTGACATCTAGGAACAAAGCACAACGTATAAACCAATTTGATTTTTCTGTTCTAACTTACAATTTTGGGGTGATTCACTGGCCCCAAAAGGTATTGGATCAGTTGGACAGGAAACAAAAAAATGCTTCATGTTCAGCAAATGATATATATGATATATAAAAATCATGGTAGACTGAGATTAGACATCTCGTTCTAAAGGAGGTATAGGCCTCCTTGAAGTTGATTACATGTATAGATTTGCAATCAAAGGACTGCATACTTATCTGCTGACCTCATCACCTTTTGGCTAACATCAAAGATTGAAACAATACTAATTTCATGAACTTTAATCATACTTTGACTAAGGGATGTGGTCCATTCTCGTCATGGTATCAGAAACCCAAAAGACTTGGAGAAATTAAAAAGTAAAATTAGTGTTTCATGTCTTTAAAGTATAACTCAGTCATTTTAATCATAATGAACCAGTGATTCTGAATGTATGAATTCAACAGTTGTCATGTAAATTAAACATACTGGCCAAAGTCAAAAAAGTTACCTTGAACTCATGGAAACATTTCTGTTTTCAGAAACAGCCTGACTGCCGTGCTTTTGTACAAAGATGTGGAGCATCACTGTGGGCTGCTAGATGCTACTGAGTCATTCTGGGAGAGAGGCAGATGCTAATTAGCCATGTGCTGCTCCCCAGAATTGTCTGTTGTTAGGCTGAATTGCTTGGCTGTGGAAATTAACATGACTGCTCCTGGCCACTTATGGTAATGAACATGGCCAAAAGGCTGTGTTCTCATTGCAGTAAAGGTAAGTGCAGTGAAATTTAGCCGTCAGGTAGTATTAGCAGGGGTGTGCACGCATGTGTGTATAAAAGGGGCTGCATGTGTGAGTGTATGTGTGAGTGTGTGTCCGTCTGGGTGGTCACAGTGGGGGGGGGGGTAGTAAGGGGATAGACCAAGAGTTTGTGTGAATGGATGGGTGGGTAGGTGGAATACTTCAACACACCCTTAGACTAACCAGAAAAGCCTGCAACATTGGATCAAGGGGAACAACAGGCACCAAATATCTTCTATATAATGTGCCTTAACAGCACTTAGTGGCATGAGAACCACTAGGCATCAGAATAACTTTTTCATCAAGTGTCTTAATTTAATGTCATTGAGGGGAGACACTAGACAACAAGGAATAACTCTGAAGGTGTATTATGGGGAGACCACTAGACAGTGGCAATATACTTTTATCTTGTGCCTTAATGGCACTTACATATAACATGAACTGGGGGTACACTAGACACCAGAGATACTATAACCAGCATGCCTTCAAGGCACTGAATTAAAAAAAAACAATGTAGGTTGGAGAAGCACTAAACATCAGGGACACTATAGACAGCATGCCTTAAAAGCACTAAAAAGAATTCCAACCCTGTAACATCCCACTGAGGATAGTAGACATCTGTGCCACAACCAGACACCAGAGATGTAATGTGAAGAGCTAAGGCTTTGAAAAAAAAAGGACAATGGGGGAAAATGTTTTTGAACTATGCACCCTGTCCCAGCATTGAGACCTTTGTGACACCACTGGTCACTTTCATACTTTCATGAGGCACTTTCCCTGTGTGAGCTCTGTCTTTCAGCCAGTTTGCTAGCCATCTTACCACATATAATAGATTTTTAAAGCATTTAGCTTTTGTATGATACCTGCATTGGAAATGGTGTTGCAGGCCTTGCCCAAGTCAAGATACACCATGTGCACTGCATGGCCACCATCTGCAGCAGTTGTAAACTTTTCAAGGAAATGTACCAGATTACATAGACTGCATCTACTCTTTACAAAGCCAGATTGTCTAACAAGATTCTCTTTTTTGTTGGCCCCCTTGGGTCATTATTATGGCACATACCACAGTGTTCTGTCCATTAGCAGTGCTACATGCTCCTCCTCTTATTCCTCAGTACTGAGCTGCAGCCAGTATAGACTGTAAAGGAATTCTGGGCTGTCTTGCTATCATTGCTTCAGTCAGGGGATTTTTTTCTTTCTGATCTATCTGCAGTTTCCCATTCCAACTTACTATGCTCCTCTAGTTGTGGACAATGCCTTTTCTGAAGGAGCACCTTAGACAAGTGCCCTCTTTTCCTGAGATGACCATACCCATCCATCTCTGCCAGAGCATCAGATGCTTGAGCTAATAATCAAACCCAGGTCACCTGGGCTGTAGTTAGGGCTTAACCCCTCTGTACTCTGGTGTTTGCCAAGTCTAACAAGATTCATGATCTCACAGTTTATGAGGTTAGATATAATACATTCCATGGCTTTGCAGATGAGGTTTGTAAGACAGATATGTTTGTAATTATGTACATTGGTAGTAAGTCCCCACTTAAGGAGGGGGCATCACCACTGCTGTACTTTACTCATGAGGGACAAAAACAGTAGCTAAACCTTAAGTTAAACATTTTGAGGAGTGTGTCAGCAATGGTAAGTTTAACACCATTAATTAAGCAACCAGATATACTGTCAAGTCCAATTGCGAAAATATTTTTGGTCTTGGTTAGCACTTTCAGTAAATGATCTTTTGAGATAATTGCAGGAGTAAGGGATTTAGATATTTCAGGGCTTTCAATAGAAGTCTCATCAGTGAAGATGACACTATATTTGTTTACAAGGATATTGGCAATGTCATTTGGTTCAGATTAGATGCCACCACTATGACTAAGTTCTGAGTAATGCTGGGTATTGTTTTTGTAGTTTTTTACCAAAGCTAAAGAATGTTCCTCAGATATTTTGGTAATACTTTTGATATCATCCCTGAGAAGATGGATTTTAGATTTACTAAATAATTTAAGCAGTTTCTTTCCATTGCTGTATAATTTATTTATAGCAGTGAACCATTAGGGTGGTTTGTTCTGGTAGAGACTGCTAGTTCTATAAATTTTTTCCAAGTTGCAGTATTAAGGTCAGGGAGGCACAGTAATAAGCACAATTTGATATTTTGTAACACATTAGGTTGAAGATGACATGTTTGTAGTCCTTACATTTAGTGAGGTTTGCTGTGGGAGCTTTTGAGAATTTGAAGGAGGTGGCAACAAGTTTATGGCCAGACTTCACTGGGGAAGAGAATACTAAAAGAGTAGTTCAAGAAGTAGCCATATTTGCAATATTCATGTCTGGAATGTTGTTCTGTCTAGTAGGTTTATTTATGAGCTGCTCAAGAGAATTTGTATTTATGTGTAGGAATTTGTGGGCATATCCTATATTGGAGGTACATTGAGGAGTAGTTAAAATCACCAAGATAAGGGAGTTTTTCATAACAGGGAGATCATTTAGAGGAGCCCTACATGGTCATCATGTTGCAAAGAAAGTGTTCTGTAACAAGCTACTAGTTGATAATCAGTCCTACCAAGAATGATCCATAGTTCAATGGGTTTAGTTTGAGTCACTGGAAGTAATAAGTTCCTTGACAAATACGGAGACGCCACCACAGTTGTGATTGGGCCTGAAGGTAATAAAAGCCCAAAACCCTGGTATGGATGGAGTGCTATCTTTACATTTAAATCAAGTTTCAGTAACTACACAGACATGGATGTTTTCCAAATACAGGAGTACCTCAAAATCAGGCAATTTCTTGTTTACACTTTTGGTGCGAAGGAGAGCCACTTTAATGTGATCCAATTTCAAGACTGATATGTTAGTTATGTTGGAATGTCCACCAACTGGACTTTGCCCAAAAAAGGTACTGGGTAAGCAAAGGCTTTAGCCAATATGTGAAAGCCTTGAAACAAGAGATACAGGCTATCCTTAGTGAAGCAAGCAAGCTGGACTGTCAAGCATCTCTTCCCATGCTGACACATACTGGCTGTCCCTGGAATGATACTATCTATTTACCATTATTGAAGTAAATTATCTTTTCTTTGTATCTAGACATTATTCAAGGTAAAGGAAGGGTTCCACTCAGGAATTGTGTCTTATCTGCATTTGTAACATGCATGGAAAGTTCTGACATGTCTCTTTGCATACCCCTTGGTTCTACATCTCATGTCAGTCATGCGCCACCACCATGCCATAGTCATATGCTATAGACCAAATTTACAGATTTTTGCAAAATCTTATATGGAGAATATCCCTGATAAAATCCCTTATGAACCTCATACACTGCTTTCAGAAAACATGATATAAGATAATAACCCAAGTGAACATAGCTTTATGCATAAGCTATTCCTAGACATTTGACTAATAAAGTCTCTCATTTCTTTAAATACATTTACAATACATTTTTAAAATGTTATAGTAAATCCGTGTATCAAACTAGTGCAAGTTTTGTTCCAAATGAAATGTACTGATTTCATCCTTTCACTTGAAAATTAGTTGTCTATTTACAGTAGTGTGTGTGTGTGTGTGTGTGTGTGTGTGTGTGTGTGAGTGTGTGTATGTGACAGTATCCATATTATGTTATGACTAAGTAATTATTTATCTGGCTTTTCTGCTTGTCTTTTTGGTCTGTGTTTACTTCATACATCACAGATAGAGCTGGATGAAAACAAAAGGTAAAAAATAAATTGATGTTGGTAGTAAGGGGCTATCATGGAAAAGTGAATGCATTTTAGGTTGATATATTTGTTGGGTGTATTACTTTCCTGTCTGTATTATGACAATGAAGCAAGGCTATAGAACATTCATATTCAAAGAGGCCACAATAATTGTATTACAACTACATTCTTTAAGTTGTACCTAGTTATTGAGAGTGTTATTTTCCCATTTATGGAGTTTACTCTATTTTTACAGTTGGGCATATTATTCTAGTAACCTATACACATATGCAGCATTACCTACTGAAAAATATTGCATGTTGTTCTGATGTCTACACTGCCTACCACAGAGTTGAAAGAAGTATACAAGAATATAAATGAACTATAGTTTGTTGCGCTATCACATTTATGACAGATGGTTTGCTGCAGTGGCTTGTCAATGATTCAGCACACTGGACAGGAAGATCAGTGCTCTTATCAGCATGACATATCACTCAGATTTCAGACAGGAAATGCTTTTGGATTTTAACAATGACAAATAGTCTGAAATAATGCTTCATATTAATCATTATCACTGAATTATATCTGCAAGTGGGTGAAATATTAGTTATAGAACAGTGCTTAGGAGACCCTACTACTGTGCTAATTGCTGCTGATACAATTTGTTGCTGTAGGCACACTGTCATCTGAACATGCTTTGCTTAATATCCAGCAAATACATTCAACAATACAAATCCTTTATTACAGCGTAACACTGCCAGTAACTTATTTTACAGTGTGTGTAGGAATGCATGACTCTTTACAATCCCCTTCTGAGCCTGTTCTTTCTCCAAAGTCAAAAAAATCAACACACAGCATATTAGCAATTATTTGCAAAGGCAATGGCCTTATCTTTTTTTTCTCCCATAACTTAAACAGGAACTATAATCTGCATCTCATGTTTCAAAGCTTTCACATACTGGCTAAAGCCTTTGCTGCACCCACTGCATTTTTGGGGCAGAGTACAGATACATTTTATATCACTTCAGACTAGTTAATTTAAGGAACTGTACACAAAGTAAAAACAAATCTGCACTTAGCAATCAGATAGCAGCACAGAGACTAAATGTGGTGGGAAAAAAAATCAAATATGTCCCAAAACACATTATTCTTGCAAGCAGATATACCCTTTCCTGAGGTGTTGCAGCCTTCATGGTTGTACATATCATGGGAGGTCAGAGTGCTCTGTCCCCCAGAATATTTCTATGTATTTTTATTATAAAGTGTTTGAAAACAATAGTGTTTTTTAAGTAATTTTGTCAAAGCACAGTTTGGTTGGTTGATTTTGCTAAACCAGATTTCAGCCAGTCGTGATTCAACACAGTCTAGAAGCCAAATAAAAAACAATTGATGTAACAATTTATTTAACTAAAATAATCTGATGATATTTAATCAGATCCAATCCAGCATCAGTGTGGGCCATATCGTGTTGAAGCAATCACAGGCAGTTATAATAAAGCTGCTTATGATAGCCAATTGCTTGCTTTCTTCTGCTAATCTTGCTGTAGTGGAGAACATTCATAAGGAGTTTATTTATCTTGCTTGCAGCTGGAACATAAACATCTTTGGAGGCACTGGCATAAACTGCCCACAGCTTGTAGTGATTTGTTAACTGACCAAAGATGCCTACAAATTGTGACTTCCTAGATAAGATCTCGATTCAGGACATTCAGGCAGAGATTGAGAAACATTGCATACATGGTGGTGCAATGGTAAAATAGCACAGCCAAAGCAGCATAATACAGCCTGGAGCCAATTAACAATGTAGTAAGAGTAACTGTGCATGACAGATTTACACTAATTAGATACTTAACTGATGGAAACTCCAAAGGCCATGTAATGACCAACACTTTGTAATGTAGGTCTGTGACGATTGGGGAGAGATGGGCGAAGGCTGCCAGCCTAGTCAAATAGAATTTGATATATAATTCTGGCATTTGTTAATAAATGTAAAAATACAGGCATGTTTCTTGAGTGTAAAAGAATACTGTGAAATGTGGAACTGCAAAATATGTGACAACATTGCACTCTACTGGCCCAGTGAAGCATGCTGTGACACATTCATGTTAGAATTCAGCTCCAGTGCATCTGGATGAAGATTTTATGCCCATTGTTTTAAAGCTAAAGTTTATGACCAGAATTTAGATGTGGAATGTGCTTTATTGCTCTGGTTTCTGTTAGACTATACATGTGAAATTACTTATATTGTTGTAAGTTTCTATGCAGGTGTTAGATTGTTAAATAATGCAGTTTGTGGCCTGAGAACTCCAGGCTAGGTGTCAAAAATGATGTAATTTGGGAGGGCCTTAGAGACATGTTTGTTAGTAATGTTTAAATACTATTTCTCACAAGAGACTGTGGGCATTTTGACTTTGGACATCTAACTCAGCACTTTGCCTTATGCTCACATGTAAGTTTTAGCACTATGATTTCTTGTAGGAATAGTTAAAGCTAGTAAAGTTTAATTAGGTATTTTTCTTTGAAATCAGACCTGTCCTACTGTTTTATTTTAAGTTTCTGTGTGATCTCTGAACTTTCAGATATCTCTGTGGTGTAGTAGTTTTGCCTTGTGTTTTAATTATTTATTATTAAATATTTTTAAAACCTTCTACCTGTGGCTGGTTTATGTAGAGATAAATTATGCTTTAGAGTATATTATATATTTATAGAGTTTACTGTCTAAGCCCTTCCACTAAGCCTACACTGAATAGTCACATTACCATTGGATAATAATATTGCACAGTAATAACTGGGCACCCTTTTAATGGCCTTTTAGTAGCTGATATTATTAGCTGCGTGGTGGCAGGGATTACTACCGTATGGTCTGGGTAAAGGGGCACAGCTGGAGAATCTGTGTCAGCCTTTCCCAGGAGTGTCTGTAAAGTTGTATAAGTACTTATCTCAATGTGTGTGTGTGTTGTGTCAGCTACTTGGCAGGGACACGAAGCACTGGTTGGACAGAGAGGGTACTGGAGGTTTTAGCTTGCCCAGCTAGGCTGAGACCTGGACCCTATAGCTAGTCAAGTGGGGAGTCTTATTGGGGACCTGGTGAGCAAGGGAGCAACCAGCCCCAGACTGACTGTGATCTATGTGTGCATTTAAGGGAAATTGTACTTTACTGTGTGCATTAGTTATCCTTTCCTCTCTTCTAGGAGACAACCTCCCTGGTGTTAGTGGTGAGGATTGAGACTCCTTGATTGCTGGGCCTGGGCACAGTCATTACAAGTGTTTGGCAGTGATGGGATCTACTTCACATGCTAATTGGCTTGTAGTGGTGTGGGTAGAGCGAATTCCTGTAGATTATGTACAGTGATATCTGAAGGTGTTTTGTACTCTAAAACAGCCACGCAGTGTATACTCAGAGTTCAGATCACAATTGTTTTATTTCTTTTGTTAGCTTAGTGTTAGTCAGGGTGAGAAGGCAGCATGTCAGCAGAGGAGTATGGAAAGCTGACAAGGAGCCAGCTGGCGGAGATGTGCCAAGCTAGGGGACTGGTGCATGGAAACCTGACTAAAGCAGACCTGATCGCAGCCTTAGTTACAGCTGCATCAGAGAACAGCAGCCTGGAGGACAATCAGACTGACAGTGGAGATACAATATCCTCAGAGAATGGACAGCTCAACCTTTCTGCAGTGGACTTAAAAATCCAGCTGGAGCTAAAGGGACTTAAGTTGGAGGCCAGGCTAGAAGCAGCTGAGAAAATGAGGAGTCTACAAGCTGAGCAAAATGAACAACACAGGAGGCATGAGAGGGAAATGCTGACTCTTTGCCAGAGTCATGGAGGTAATGGGGAAGGGAGTAACTGGATCCCAGAAGCACAAAAGGTCAGTAAATTTCTTCCACAGTTTAAAGAGGGGGATAATTTTGATAGCTTTAATCATATGTTTGAGCAGGTATGTAAACAGTATGAAGTTGACCAAGGGCTCTGGGTACGGTTCCTGACCCCCTTACTCCATGGTAAAGCTGTAACTTCTTTAGCAAAAATGCATGACTCTGTCTGTTTTGATTATACTGCTGTAAAGCAATATCTGTTTGAATGTTTTAATCTAACACCGGAAATGTATATGAAAAAGTTTTGTGAGCATAGACACAAGGCAGATGAAAATGTATGTGAATATGTTGCTGAACTGAGCACTTATTTTCATAGCTGGGTGAGTGGATGTCAGGTCACCACCTTTGAAGGGCTGGCAGACCTTTTGGTAAGGGAACAAGCCCTTAGCACTTTGCCTGAGGTCATGAGGATCTGGTTAGCTGATAGACAATGTGCTACTTTAGAGGAGTTGGGGAAGAAGGGAGATCTATACCTAGCAGGCAGGCAGAGCAACCCTGCACAGGAAGGGGATCTCTAGTACTGCTCATGGGACTAAAGAAACCCATGTTGAGCAGCAGAGACTGCCCCAACAGAATCTGCCAGTAGCAAGGGACGCCACTAGTCTAAGTACACGTCCAGGAGCTAAGGCTAAATGTTTTGAATGCAACCAGTGGGGCCATGTGGCATACAGATGTCCACGGAGGCAATTTGTGGAACCAAAGGTGAGGGAGTCAGTAAGTGGGAAAGACAAAAAGCCAACAGTGGGTTGTCTTGAGACAACAGGGATATGGAGCTACCATCCTGCAGATGTCCTAAGAGGGAAGGATTTGGATGAGGCAGTACTATGTACTTATGCAGTTGCATACAGTCAGGCTAGGAGACAAGCATGTGGGTCTGGTAGCCTGGGGGAGACCCAGACAGACTGCACACTTGCAGTCAGGACTGCTGAGGTGGCTACTTCAGAGAGGGAGCTGCTCTGTAGCAGTGAGACTGAATGTGAGCCACAGCTGCTTGTGGGTACTGATGTTCCCTTGGATAGGGTAACTGCAAAGGTAGATGTGAGTAGTAGTACCCAGGCTGACAGTGAGGCACTGCTGCCAGAGGATGTCAGACTTCCTGTGGAAAGGGAGCTGGGAAGGGTTACAAGGAGAGACTTGAGACAGGCTCAGCTCTCAGTCCCTACATTGCAAGGCCTGAGGCAGGTAGCTAGGGAGGCACCTGATTCTCAAGGGAAGGGGGAATCTGTATACTGGAACAAAGGGTTACTGTACAGAGAGTGGACCCCTGAGGGAGGGCTAGAAGATGAGAGAGTACAACAGTTGGTAGTGCCTAGAGCTTACCATCTGGTGCTTTTAGCCATAGCCCATGATATTCCCTTTGCAGATCATATGGGCATAAAACATACAAAGAGGCATATTATGCAAAACTTCCATTGGCCTGGAATTTCCAGAGATGTAACAGGGTACTGCAGGACCTGTGAGCAGTGCCAAAAGGTAGGCAAGGCAGGAGACAAGGTGAGAGCTCCTTTGATGCCTTTGCCTGTGATTGAGGAGCCATTTCAGAGGGTAGCTATGGATATTGTGGGTTCTCTGAGTACCCCAAGTTCCATAAGGAAAAAGTATATCCTAGTGATTGTAGATTATGCTACATGATACCCTGAGGCAGTGGGTTTGTCCTCCATTGAGGCAGAGAAGGTGGCAAATGCTTTGCTAGAGATTTTCAGCATGGTAGGTTTCCCAAAGCAAATACTGTCAAACAGAGGTGTCAATTTTATGTCAGACCTGCTGGCTGTGGAAGTCTTGTGGGGTGAAGCACATGAAGACCACCCCTACCATCCCAGACTAATAAACTGGGTAGGGAAGTCAAATGCAAAGTAGGGGACTACAATGATGGAGGGGATGTAGTGTGGGGGTGACAGTTGATTACTATACTACTCAGTGTCACACCAATCCAATGTCTGGGTCCAGCCACTGTTAATGCACTAGTCAGAGCCCATCAGTGACATGATTCTACGAGCTGGGCAAGGACATGCTCCAGATGGCCAGTGTGGGTGCTCAGGCACCAGTCCACCAACACCATCACTAGGCCTTTTAACTCCTGCCTGGATGACACATTGTGACACACCAGCGGTTTCCCTTGAATGAGGCTTATACCTCAAACTTGAGTGATGGATCATCAGAGGCCACCAGTCAACCCTTCAGGTCACTTTATGTATTAGGTATTTAGGTGACCTATGTCTCCCAGCACAGAGGTTAGCCTGGAGATAGTTGGAGACACAACAGGTGATGGAAAGGCAGGTGGTCAGTGAGTTGACCTCTCCCATACCACAGCCATGGATGACAGTGTATCAAATATGAATATAAATGGAAAGAAACAAAACAAGCAGTAAATAATCTGAAAAACGACACCAATAATGAGGGAGACCTAAAAAAAAAAACACTTATCAGTAATGTGCACAATACTGTGCAGTTTGAGCTATTTCATTGGTCCAGGGCTAGGTTTGAATTTTTTCATTGGTTTGTTTTTTCCTTGCATGCATGTAGCACACCCCTGTGCTGGGGGGGGGGGGGTTGTAACTCTTGGCGGTTATAGATACAAAAGTGCCAGTAGAAGTATTTTCCCTTAGAAGCTCCTGCTATCTAGCAGAGCAGCTCTTTTACAGTGGTCATATGTTTAGTGAACCATCCAGCAGAGATTTTACCTCTTACCTATAAAAATCAGGCCCTATAGATCATCTCTTTCATAAACCTCTCAGAGAATGGGCTTACTGTATATCAGTACCCTGACTGGAGAATGAATGTTCTCCAGCAGAGTACAAGTAGTGCCCGCAGTAAAACAAGTCTGCCACTTCAGGGCAGCATATCAAGCTGCAGTGGAACTCAGAATCAGAAAACAAAATGGCTGCCATTATTTTACACTCGCTAAACAATGCTTTTGCTGTTTAGTGTGGGTAAAATGTCAAAAAGACAAGACAAAAAAATGGTGTGTTTGAGTGAGTGCATGCATGCATGTCAGTGAAAGTGAGAATGAGCGAGCCGTTATTTTACACTCACTAAGCAGTGCTTATGCTGTTTGTGAGTGTAAAATAAAAATAAAAACTAAAAAAAGAATAAAATAAAGCATGTGACAGACTGTATGCCTGTATGAGAGTAAGAGAGAGACAGAGTGCTCGATCAAGTCTGTGTCTATGTGTTTCTGTTTGCATGAGTGGGTGAATGCGTGCATGAAAGCAGAGAGACTGTGTATGTGTGTGTGTGTGTGTGTGTGTGTGTGTGTGTGTGTGTGTGTGTGTGTGTGTGTGTGTGTGTGAGAGAGAGAGAGAGAGAGAGAGAGAGAGATAAAACAAGTGAAAGCAAGAGTGATGTGTGAGTGAATACATGTATGTAAGCAGAGGAGACTGCATGTGAGAGAGATTGAGAGAAAGTGAGACTGAATGTGTGTATGAAAGCAGCCAGAGACTGTGAGAAATTGAGAAAGAGGGTGAGACCCGTCTTGTCTGAGTGAATGTGTGCATGAAAGCAGAGAGACTCTGTGTGTGTGTGTGTGTGTGTGTGTGTGTGTGTGTGTGTGTGTGTGTGTGTGTGTGTGTGTGTGTGTGTGTGTGTGTGTGTGTGTGTGTGTGTGTGTGTGTGTGTGTGTGTGTGTGTGTGTGTGTGAGGGAGAGACAGAGAGAGAGAGTGAGTGAGTGAGTGAAGTGTGAAAGTGAACCAACGATCCCCTGGTAGTGTGTGTGAGAGAGTGAAGAGAGAATGACCTCTGCCAGCCTTTAGAGAATGGGCTCTCTGTAAAATTGTTGTGTTTTACTTACTTATGTATTTTTTAAGTCCTGTTTTATTTTTTTAATATATTTTGGATGTAAAATGCTTTCTCCAACACTTTTAACATATACTACAACAAGTATGAAACATAGCTGGTGAACTATTTTATATCAAAAATATATTATAAAAAATAAAATAGAATAGAACTTAAAAAAATACATAAGTGAGTAAAACAACAATTTTACAGAGATCCTATTCTCTAAGCGCAATAATGCCCTACAGGTTGTGTGTTAATGTGTAATTAATGCCCTTCCAGGGGTGTAAAGGCCCTCTACCCATGGCGCCGGGCCTCACAACACCCCTAGGTGGGCATTAATTACACATTGACATACACCCTGGAGGGCATTATTGCTTGCTTGGTGTACACCCTATAGGTTAGTCACCCTAAAATAGTTCCCTGCCTGATACCCCCATCCTTTTCTCCTTATCTGCTGAGATATCAGGTTCAAACCTTGCATTATAGGCTGTCGGTTTCCCTCTGTTTCTCCTGTCACTTTGGTGGACATGGATTTATTGAGGCAGAGTGGCAACTGCCTCATTTACATTGACAACCTCTTACTCCTAAATCACTCAAGTACAATTTGCGAGAGATGCTCCTACACTAAGAATCTGGAATCACTGCTCTCCAACACCCAGAACAACAACATTAAACGGGTTGTCAGCTCACACATCATGGCTCTTATTCGCAGTATGCATCCAACACATAAACCTTCATATGCAGAGGTACTCTCTCAAAACCTACCTAAACACCAGAGACCTCCAATACACAAACATGCTACACCTAACACAAAACCCAAAGCACCCAATGCACATAAAAACACTAGCACCTGTGTCTCACCAAATATGCCCTTAAGGCAATGCACAACTATTCCAAATGTTTTAGTTATAGGTGACTTCATAATGAGACATATATACGTCCCATTCACCAGGCTGAACAAGGAGAAGGTTACGGTCAGCTGCCTGTCTGGTGCAAGGATTCACTAGATCACACATGAACTCAAGTCTCTCAACAACACATATCATTATGACTCCATCATAGTTCACGTTGGTGTGAATGACTTGAAATGTACCTCTATGGACTATATAAGGACAGACATGATTGAGGTCTCTGAATATGTATCCCAGGTGGGTATGACCCTTGCTATGAGCTGCATTTTACCCTCACCTAGGATGATACCACAATATAAACAGAAAATGATTGACTTCAACAACTGGCTTAGTTTCTAGTGTCATTCTAAGGGGATCCAGTTCTTGTCAGCCTGGGATGACAT
This sequence comes from Protopterus annectens, assembly GCF_019279795.1. Taxonomy (NCBI): domain Eukaryota; kingdom Metazoa; phylum Chordata; order Ceratodontiformes; family Protopteridae; genus Protopterus; species Protopterus annectens. The sequence goes on along the minus strand of NC_056739.1, from coordinate 1,080,089,834 downwards.
GGTGGATAGACCACACTGCTTTGCCAGCCAGAGAGGATCATCAACTGGCACCTCTAAGCTTTTTGCTGCTGGCCAAGGCACTTGCCTCCCCCATAATGCCTTTTTTAGGCAAGGTCACAACAACAAAATTCCCAATGCGAAAATATCAAACACAAAGAAACTAAGGGTCATATTGCTAAATGCTAGGAGTTTAAATCAGAAACTGTACTCTCTGAATGCACTCCTCTCCCTGGAAGATGTTGATGTCTGTGCAGCCACAGAAACCTGGCTCAAGGCCACAGAAAGTACCCCGGCCTTGCAAGGCTACAGATGCCTTCCACACTTTCAGACCATAAATAGAAGGTGTGAGAGCCATAGGAGGTGGAGAATATATCTTCATTAAAGATAATTACACCTCTAGACTGGTTAGATACGAAAATTCTATGGAGCTACTCCAAGTCCAAATTACCATGGGAAAGACCCCCCTTCAGGTCACTGTCAGTTACAGGTCACCTTCCATGAATAAGGATGGCCACACAGCTTATTTAGACCTACTTGGGACAATTAACCTAACATCCTATTCATGGGTGACTTCATCTATCCTTCCATTGATTGGGAAACTTATACAAACCGAAACTCACTTGCACAAAAGTTCCTGGACTTTGTTAACTTAAATGCCCTGGAACAAATAGTACACCACCCCACTCCAATATTCTAGACCTGGTCCTGACCAATATGAGTGATCAATGCAATGCCTCAAGTGTAGGGCCTGGACTGGTTAAATCTGACCATAAATCAGTCATTTTTGAAGTAGCAATAGCACCAGAACTCCCCAAAGGAGAAGTCAGGCTCAAAAACTTCACCAGAGCTAATTATAATATAATTAACTTCCAGGCACCAGTTTCCACAGATGGCATTGATAGCTATACTAAGGTATACACTGATGCCCTGTATAAACATCTGCACAATGTATAGACACAGCCATGCCAGCTAGGATTAAAGCAAGATCCTCAAAAAAAAAAAAAAAAAAAAAAAACATCCTGGTGGACGTCTAGCTTTAACAAATTATCCAATAAGTGAAAGAAGCTGCTGTCTAAAAATAAAAAATGAGATCCCAGAACTGAAAGAGCACCTTCCCCATCCTAAAGAAGCAAATATGATAACTTGCAAAATCTTCAAAGAGCAACTATGAGAAAAATTTAGCAACCATAGCCAAGGATAACCATAAGGCTTTCTTCAGCTACATCTGCAACCTAAAAGGTAAGACTCAGATGTGTGCTGAACTAACTGTGGATGGCATCACACACACTGACCCTGTGGAAATTACAAACCTGCTAGCAGACAGGTTTGGAGAAATTTTCTCCCCCCCCAAAAAAATATGCCACAAACCATGTCTTCATCATCTCCTCCTCCCTGCATCTCCAAAGAGCAAGTCATCAATGCTGTCTCCAAGGCTAAAACACAGCCTCCATGGGACCAGATGGTATTCCGGGCTGCATTCTTCATGTTCTAAAACAAGAGCTAGCTACTCCATTAGGCACACTATTCAAAAACAGCCTAAGTACTGGCTTTGTCCCCACTGAATGTAAAACAATGAGTGTTATTCTCCCCTCTACAAGGATGGCTCGGCAAAAGACCTGGGTAACTACAGACCCATAAGTTTAACTGGCATCATCTGTAAGGCAATGGAATGAATCATCATGCACCTCATAAACAAGGATATAGGTGACCTCCAAACCCTGGATCCATCCCAGTTCAGTTTTGTTAAGGGCAAGTCATGCCTGCTAAACCTGGTGGACTTCTTTGAGATCCTGACCAGAGCCATAGACTAGGGCAAAGTCGTGCACACAGCTTATCTTGACTTGGCCAAGGCCTTTGATACTATCCCACAATTGGGCATCATTGACAAACTAACCCAGTGGAATATCAACCCTATGTTGTCAGATGAGTTGCAAACTGGCTCACAGATCAACAACACTCAAAGTGGGAGACACTATCTCTACCAGCAGACCTGTCACCAGTAGGGTCCCACAAGGGTCAGTGCTAGGCCCCCTGTTGTTTGGCATATACTTCTCAGACGTCCAAAACAGAGGGTCTGTGCCTAACCAAGTTTTTGGATGACTGCAAATTAGATACTATCATTTAATCCCCTAGCGATGTCAGCTTACTTCAAACCAGTGACTGTTGCCAAAGCCATGGTCTTAACCTAAATGCTAAAAATCATCATTTCCTTCATTAAAAAACAGTGCCCCTGCTGATTATAAAATAAACAATAATACCATAAGTACCAACTCAGTAGTGAGAGACCTAGGAACACAAGCTGAGTGTGACCTCAACTTTGACCATTGTGTGTCTACTGTGGTGAAGAAGGCATTCTATGTTGGTCACCTGATTAGCAAAGGCATAACCTCAAGAGCAAAAGAGGTTATAACTCCCCTGTACTCATCGCTCATCAGGCCTATTATTGAATATAATACTCCCTTTGGAATGTACCATACCAGACACCTGCAGCAACTCGAGATCTCAGAGATTTCTAACTAAGACAATTCAGGGTCTCCAGCATGTCTTATAAGGACAGACTGAAGCCACTGTCACTACTCAGTAGCATATAGACTACTTAGAGGTAACTTGTATCTGGTTTACAGGGCTATCTTTGAACCAAATCTAGTGGAAATGCTGCACATCTATAAGTCAAAATGGGACTAAATTCACCCATTCCAGGGACCTCAAGCTAGTCTATGACATCAACAGGACCTGCTGGAGAGACAGCTACATCTTTTAGAGGTTGCTACTCCTCTGGAATAGGCTTCCAATCTATATCAATCCATATCAAGTGGAGCACCTCCATGACCCTGTTTAAACACAATCTGGAAAACTGGATGAGAAAATGTAAATTTCTGCCAGGCATTGCCCCAGCTTCTCTCCTGGACATGGGTAGTCCTTGCTAGAAAAACCTTAGGCATAGATGATATCTCTCATCTGGTATTATATTGGGATTTAATGACTAGGCTTGTAAAGACCCTCGGGTCAATAGCCTAGTAACATAATATGAACCTATAACAGTCCCTGGGGAAGTAAAATGCTGTCACACATGCAGTTGCAAAAAGTACAAAATATCTGTCAGATTACAGGGTACTACAACAGGCAGTTTGCCACAAGGGCCAAGCTTACATGCAGCTTTGCAGCTTAACTTACCCCTGTGTGCATGTCATGTAAACAGTGTATACACTGCAAAGAGTGAGTGAAGGAGTCATGGAACCAAGCCAAAGAAACCCTTGATGCCAAGCATTGTACCCAGTGGAGTTATAATAAGCTGGCTAATGTGGCCTACTGGGCAGAACTCTACATGGACAACAGTGACCATACCTCAGGGAAACATCCATAGATGGCAAAAACATGCCATAAACATAGGATACAGGCTCTGGGTCTCAGTCATGCAACATGACATAGAAAAGCTACCAGTACCACACAAAGGATGCCTGTCAGTTGTACACCTATGATGTGCCTGGTATAATTGGCACTCACATGGGGCTTTCAATGGACAGTGGAAGAATGATGCTGTGCATGGCCTATGCATGAATGGCAGGGGGATGGCTATAGTCATCAGTGTAAGGAGGCAAACACTCATGTGTGTCATAGAGGCTGATGCCAGACAGGGATATGGAACACCCACTGATAGGCCGGTCAGCATTAGTAGGCCACCGGTGTCACTCTCCAGAGTAAGGATGTGTGGTAGAAGAGGTCAGCATGAATTTTCATCACTAGGCATATAATAGCAATGTGCAATGTTTAAACTAAGTAGCAGCACTGGGAAACTAGAGAATGCTACAGGTATGTAAATACATATGCAGCTGTACCATTAGTGATATATACATAACACCATACAAGGACAGATGTTCTGTTTGGCTCTTGTAGATCCACTTGTTATCCTCAATTTCACCAGGAACTGAAAAACATAAAAGAAAAGGAAAATTGCATATGACTTACATGTCCACATATGGCTAAGCAGGTATGCCTAAATAATCACAGTTAATTATGGGCCATGAGCAGATAATGTAGAACTATGGTGACCTTTCCCCTAACCTCCTCTTCCCATTGGCTAAAACAGTCATGGCACCATCTCTCTAGTGTACTGTACTTATGCCTTTACCACTCACCACAGCAGATGATGCCCATGGCATCATTCGCCACTCTGGCAAGGCAGTGCAAGGTATCCGCCTTGTACTGGGGATCCTCATAAGAGTTCCTCATCGGGTGGTCCCAGTGATCTCTCTGTAGGGAATAAAGAAAGATCTCAATATACAACTCAGCACAGCTCCTCGTGGTGTCCTGCAGAGTTCTACAAGCAGCAGAGAGTGAAAGAGTGACTTTCCTTGATTTTGATGTATTTTTTTCTGGCTTTCACTTTAATTACTGTATCTCGACTGCATTTCGCCTAAAAAATAGCTCTGCATATTGTTTATACTGTACCTGTGTTGATTCTAAACTGTTTGCACTTTAAAAAGTTATTTTTGTTTAATTTAACTGTTAGGCTAATACACTCAAGTACGCTAGCCGTTTTATAGCATTTACTGTTTGCTACTGTATCTTTTTCTTCTGTCTCTGTAAAAAAAAGAAAAAAAAAAACAAACAAATATCCTTGTTTTCCCGCCTTACTGAACTAGAATAGTCCAGTCTTCAGATTTTGCTGATCTCTGGGCTTTGTCTTAGTTCCTGTAATATCCATATCCTTATTTGGATAACAGAAAGCTTCTTTGTTCACCAGTGGGAGTAGGGAGCACTGAGCAACCTATTTGTCCCTAGAGGAGTGGTTCCAGCCTAGCAACTTGTAGTTTATTGGCCATTTTGGGTCAATTCCTGGCTCTTTTCAACCCCCTGCTATAAAGCCCATTTTTGCGCGCTTTTTCGCTTGTATACAACTCAGCACAGCTCCTCGTGGTGTCCTGCAGAGTTCTACAAGCAGCAGAGAGTGAAAGAGTGACTTTCCTTGATTTTTAAGTATTTGTCTGGCTTTCGCTTTAATTACTGTATCTCGACTGCATTTCACCTAAAAAACAGCTCTGCATATTGTTTATACTGTACCTGTGTTGATTCCAAACTGTTTGCACTTTAAAAAGTTATTTTTGTTTAATTTAACTGTTAGGCTAACACACTCAAGTGCGCTAGCCATTTTATAGCATTTACTGTTTGCTACTGTATATTTTTCTTCTGTCTCTGTAAAAAAAAAAAAAACAAAAAATCCTTGTTTTCCCGCCTTACTGAACTAGAATAGTCCAGTCTTCAGATTTTGCTGATCTCTGGGCTTTGTCTTTGTTCCTGTGCTGTCCATATCCTTATTTGGATAAGAGGAAGCTTCTTTGTTCACCAGTGGGAGTGGGGAGCACTGAGCAACCTATTTGTCCCTAGAGGAGTGGTTCCAGCCCAGCAACTTGTAGTTTATTGGCCATTTTGGGTCAATTCCTGGCTCTTTTTAACCCCCTGCTATAAAGCCCATTTTTGCGCGCTTTTTCACTTGTATACGACTCAGCACAGCTCCTCGTGGTGTCCTGCAGAGTTCTACAAGCAGCAGAGAGTGAAAGAGTGACTTTCCTTGATTTTTAAGTATTTTTTCTGGCTTTCGCTTTAATTACTGTATCTCAACTGCATTTCGCCTAAAAAACAGCTCTGCATATTGTTTATACTGTACCTGTGTTGATTCTAAACTGTTTGCACTTTAAAAAGTTATTTTTGTTTAATTTAACTGTTAGGCTAACACAATCAAGTGTGCTAGCCATTTTATAGCATTTACTGTTTGCTACTGTATCTTTTTATTCTGTCTATGTAAAAAAAAGAAAAGAAAAAACAAACAAATATCCTTGTTTTCCCACCTTACTGAACTAGAATAGTCCAGTCTTCAGATTTTGCTGATCTCTGGGCTTTGTCTTAGTTCCTGTGCTATCCATATCCTTATTTGGATAAGAGGAAGCTTCTTTGTTCACCAGTGGGAGTGGGGAGCACTGAGCAACCTATTTGTCCCTAGAGGAGTGGTTCCAGCCCAGCAACTTGTAGTTTATTGGCCATTTTGGGTCAATTCCTGGCTCTTTTCAACCCCCTACTATAAAGCCCGTTTTTGAGCACTTTTTCACTTGTATACAACTCAGCACAGCTCCTCGTGGTGTCCTGCAGAGTTCTACAAGCAGCAGATAGTGAAAGAGTGACTTTCCTTGATTTATAAGTATTTTTTCTGGCTTTCGTTTTAATTACTGTATCTCGACTGCATTTCGCCTAAAAACAGCTCTGCATATTGTTTATACTGTACCTGTGTTGATTCTAAACTGTTTGCACTTTAAAAAGTTATTTTTTGTTTAATTTAACTGTTAGGCTAACACACTCAAGTGCGCTAGCCATTTTATAGCATTTACTGTTTGCTACTGTATCTTTTTCTTCTGTCTCTGTAAAAAAAAAAAAAAAAAAAAATATCCTTGTTTTCCCGCCTTACTGAACTAGAATAGTCCAGTCTTCAGATTTTGCTGATCTCTGGGCTTTGTCTTAGTTCCTGTGCTATCCATATCCTTATTTGGATAAGAGGAAGCTTCTTTGTTCACCAGTGGGAGTGGGGAGCACTGAGCAACCTATTTGTCCCTAGAGGAGTGGTTCCAGCCTAGCAACTTGTAGTTTATTGGCCATTTTGAGTCAATTCCTGGCTCTTTTTAACCCCTGCTATAAAGCCCGTTTTTGCACATTTTTTCGCTTGTATATGACTCAGCACAGCTCCTCGTGGTGTCCTGCAGAGTTCTACAAGCAGCAGAGAGTGAAAGAGTGACTTTCCTTGATTTTTAAGTATTTTTCTGGCTTTCGTTTTAATTACTGTATCTCGACTGCATTTCGCCGAAAAAACAGCTCTGCATATTGTTTATACTGTACCTGTGTTGATTCTAAACTGTTTGCACTTTAAAAAGTTATTTTTTGTTTAATTTAACTGTTAGGCTAACACACTCAAGTGCGCTAGCCGTTTTATAGCATTTACTGTTTGCTACTGTATCTTTTTCTTCTGTCTCTGTAGAAAAAAAAAACAAAAGAATATCCTTGTTTTCCCGCCTTACTGAACTAGAATAGTCCAGTCTTCAGATTTTGCTGATCTCTGGGCTTTGTCTTAGTTCCTGTGCTATCCATATCCTTATTTGGATAAGAGGAAGCTTCTTTGTTCACCAGTGGGAGTGGGAGCACTGAGCAACCTATTTGTCCCTAGAGGAGTGGTTCCAGCCCAGCAACTTGTAGTTTATTGGCCATTTTAGGTCAATTCCTGGCTCTTTTCAATCCCCTGCTATAAAGCCCGTTTTTGCGTGCTTTTTCACTTGTATACGTCTCAGCACAGCTCCTCGTGGTGTCCTGCAGAGTTCTACAAGCAGCAGAGAGTAGAAGAGTGACTTTCCTTGATTTTTAAGTATTTTTTCTGGCTTTCGCTTTAATTACTGTATCTCGACTGCATTTCGCCTAAAAAATAGCTCTGCATATTGTTTATACTGTACCTATGTTGATTCTTAACTGTTTGCACTTTAAAAAGTTATCTTTGTTTAATTTAACTGTTAGGCTAACACACTCAAGTGCACTAGCAGTTTTATAGCATTTGCTACTGTATCTTTTTCTTCTGTCTCTGTAAAAAAAAAAAAACAAAAAATAATCCTTGTTTTCCCGCCTTACTGAACTAGAATAGTCCAGTCTTCAGATTTTGCTGATCTCTGGGCTTTGTCTTAGTTCCTGTGCTATCCATATCCTTATTTGGATAAGAGGAAGCTTTTTTGTTCACCAGTGGGAGTGGGGAGCACTGAGCAACCTATTTGTCCCTAGAGGAGTGGTTCCAGCCCAGCAACTTGTAGTTTATTGGCCATTTTGGGTCAATTCCTGGCTCTTTTCAACCCCCTGCTATAAAGCCTGTTTTTGTGTGCTTTTTCACTTGTATACGACTCAGCACAGCTCCTCGTGGTGTCCTGCAGAGTTCTACAAGCAGCAGAGAGTGAAAGAGTGACTTTCCTTGATTTTTAAGTATTTTTTCTGGCTTTCGCTTTAATTACTGTATCTCGACTGCATTTCGCCTGAAAAACAGCTATGCATATTGTTTATACTGTACCTGTGTTGATTCTAAACTGTTTGCACTTTAAAAAGTTATTTTTTGTTTAATTTAAGTGTTAGGCTAACACACTCAAGTGCGCTAGCCATTTTATAGCATTTACTGTTTGCTACTGTATCTTTTTCTTCTGTCTCTGTAAATAAAGAAAAAAAAACAAAAAAATATCCTTGTGTTCCCGCCTTACTGAACTAGAATAGTCCAGTCTTCTGATTTTGCTGATCTCTGGGCTTTGTCATAGTTCCTGTGCTATCCATATCCTTATTTGGATAAGAGAAAGCTTCTTTGTTCACCAGTGGGAGTGGGGAGCACTGAGCAACCTATTTGTCCCTAGAGGAGTGGTTCCAGCCCAGCAACTTGTAGTTTATTGGCCATTTTGGGTCAATTCCTGGCTCTTTTCAACCCCCTGCTATAAAGCCCGTTTTTGCGCACTTTTGCGCTTGTATACGACTCAGCACAGCTCCTCGTGGTGTCCTGCAGAGTTCTACAAGCAGCAGAGAGTGAAAGAGTGACTTTCCTTGATTTTTAAGTATTTTTTCTGGCTTTCGTTTTAATTACTGTATCTCGACTGCATTTCACCTAAAAAACAGCTCTGCATATTGTTTATACTGTACCTGTGTTGATTCTAAACTGTTTGCACTTTAAAAAGTTATTTTTGTTTAATTTAACTGTTAGGCTAACACACTCAAGTGCACTAGCCATTTTATAGCATTTACTGTTTGCTACTGTATCTTTTTCTTCTGTCTCTGTAAAAAAAAAGAAAAAAAACAAAAAATATCCTTGTTTTCCCGCCTTACTGAACTAGAATAGTCCAGTCTTCAGATTTTGCTGATCTCTGGGCTTTGTCTTTGTTCCTGTGCTATCCATATCCTTATTTGGATAAGAGGAAGCTTCTTTGTTCACCAGTGGGAGTGGGGAGCACTGAGCAACCTATTTGTCCCTAGAGGAGTGGTTCCAGCCCAGCAACTTGTAGTTTATTGGCCGTTTTGGGTCAATTCCTGGCTCTTTTCAACCCCCTGCTATAAAGCCCATTTTTGCGCACTTTTGCACTTGTATATGACTCAGCACAGCTCTTCGTGGTGTCCTGCAGAGTTCTACAAGCAGCAGAGAGTGAAAGAGTGACTTTCCTTGATTTTTAAGTATTTTTTCTGGCTTTCGCTTTAATTACTGTATCTCAACTGCATTTCACCTAAAAACAGCTCTGCATATTGTTTTTACTGTACCTGTGTAGATTTTAAACTGTAAGCACTTTAAAAAGATATTTTTGTTTAATTTAACTGTTAGGCTAACAGAATCAAGTGTGCTAGCTTATTTATAGCATTTACTGTTTGCTACTGTATCTTTTTCTTCTGTCTCTGTAAAAAAAAAAAAAAACAAAAAAATATCCTTGTTTTCCCACCTTACTGAACTAGAATAGTCCAGTCTTCAGATTTTGCTGATCTCTGGGCTTTGTCATAGTTCCTGTGCTATCCATATCCTTATTTGGATAAGAGGAAGCTTCTTTGTTCACCAGTGGGAGTGGGGAGCACTGAGCAACCTATTTGTCCCTAGAGGAGTGGTTCCAGCCCAGCAACTTGTAGTTTATTGGCCATTTTGGGTCAATTCCTGGCTCTTTTCAACCCCCTGCTATAAAGCCCGTTTTTGCGCACTTTTTCACTTGTATACAACTCAGCACAGCTCCTCGTGGTGTCCTGCAGAGTTCTACAAGCAGCAGAGAGTGAAAGAGTGACTTTCCTTGATTTTTAAGTATTTTTTCTGGCTTTCGCCTTAATTACTGTATCTCGACTGCATTTCGCCTAAAAAACAGCTCTGCATATTGTTTATACTGTACCTGTGTTGATTCTTAACTGTTTGCACTTTAAAAAGTTATTTTTGTTTAATTTAACTGTTAGGCTAACACACTGAAGTGCGCTAGCCGTTTTATTGCATTTACTGTTTGCTACTGTATCTTTTTTTTCTGTCTCTGTAAAAAAAAAAAAACAAAAAAATATGCTTGTTTTCCCGCCTTACTGAACTAGAATAGTCCAGTCTTCAGATTTTGCTGATCTCTGGGCTTTGTCTTAGTTCCTGTGCTATCCATATCTTTATTTGGATAAGAGGAAGCTTCTTTGTTCACCAGTGGGAGTGGGGAGCACTGAGCAACCTATTTGTCCCTAGAGGAGTGGTTCCAGCCCAGCAACTTGTAGTTTATTGGCCATTTTGGGTCAATTCCTGGCTCTTTTCAATCCCCTGCTATAAAGCCCGTTTTTGCGTGCTTTTTCACTTGTATACGTCTCAGCACAGCTCCTCGTGGTGTCCTGCAGAGTTCTACAAGCAGCAGAGAGTGAAAGAGTGACTTTCCTTGATTTTTAAGTATTTTTTCTGGCTTTCGCTTTATTTACTGTATCTCGACTGCATTTTGCCTAAAAAACAGCTCTGCATATTGTTTATACTGTACCTGTGTTGATTCTAAACTGTTTGCACTTTAAAAAGTTATTTTTGTTTAATTTAACTGTTAGGCTAACACACTCAAGTGCGCTAGCCATTTTATAGCATTTACTGTTTGCTACTGTATCTTTTTCTTCTGTCTCTGTAAAAAAAAAAAAAAAAAAAAAATATCCTTGTTTTCCCACCTTACTGAACTAGAATAGTCCAGTGTTCAGATTTTGCTGATCTCTGGGCTTTGTCTTTGTTCCTGTGCTGTCCATATCCTTATTTGGATAAGAGGAAGCTTCTTTGTTCACCAGTGGGAGTGGGGAGCACTGAGCAACCTATTTGTCCCTAGAGGAGTGGTTCCAGCCCAGCAACTTGTAGTTTATTGGCCATTTTGGGTCAATTCCTGGCTCTTTTCAACCCCCTGCTATAAAGCCCATTTTTGCACGCTTTTCTGCTTGTATACGACTCAGCACAGCTCCTCGTGGTGTCCTGCAGAGTTCTACAAGCAGCAGAGAGTGAAAGAGTGACTTTCCTTGATTTTTAAGTATTTTTTCTGGCTTTCGCTTTAATTACTGTATCTCGACTGCATTTCACCTAAAAACAGCTCTGCATATTGTTTATACTGTACCTGTGTTGATTCTAAACTGTTTGCACTTTAAAAAGTTATTTTTGTTTAATTTAACTGTTAGGCTAACACAATCAAGTGTGCTAGCCATTTTATAGCATTTACTGTTTGCTACTGTATCTTTTTATTCTGGCTCTGTAAAAAAAAAAAAAAAAAACAAATATCCTTGTTTTCCCACCTTACTGAACTAGAATAGTCCAGTCTTCAGATTTTGCTGATCTCTGGGCTTTGTCTTAGTTCCTGTGCTATCCATATCCTTATTTGGATAAGAGGAAGCTTCTTTGTTCACCAGTGGGAGTGGGGAGCACTGAGCAACCTATTTGTCCCTAGAGGAGTGGTTCCAGCCCAGCAACTTGTAGTTTATTGGCCATTTTGGGTCAATTCCTGGCTCTTTTCAACCCCCTGCTATAAAGCCCATTTTTGCACGCTTTTTCACTTGTATACGACTCAGCACAGCTCCTCGTGGTGTCCTGCAGAGTTCTACAAGCAGCAGAGAGTGAAAGAATGACTTTCCTTGATTTTTAAGTATTTTTTCTGGCTTTCGCTTTAATTACTGTATCTCGACTGCATTTCGCCTAAAAAACAGCTCTGCATATTGTTTATACTGTACCTGTGTTGATTCTAAACTGTTTGCACTTTAAACAGTTATTTTTATTTAATTTAACTGTTATGCTAACACACTCAAGTGCGCTAGCCATTTTATAGCATTTACTGTTTGCTACTGTATCTTTTTCTTCTGTCTCTGTAAAAAAGAAAAAAAACAAAAAAAATCCTTGTTTTCCCACCTTACTGAACTAGAATAGTCCAGTCTTCAGATTTTGCTGATCTCTGGGCTTTGTCTTTGTTCCTGTGCTATCCATATCCTTATTTGGATAAGAGGAAGCTTCTTTGTTCACCAGTGGGAATGGGGAGCACTGAGCAACCTATTTGTCCCTAGAGGAGTGGTTCCAGCCCAGCAACTTGTATTTTATTGACCATTTTGGGTCAATTCCTGGCTCTTTTCAACCCCCTGCTATAAAGCCCTTTTTTGCGTGATTTTGCGCAAAGTTGCTCATAGAGCAGCATCGGGCAGCGCCGGTTAATCAAGTTTAAACTATTTCTGGCTCTGTAAAGTCTGCTCTTCAATTTTTCCCTTAGAACTGCTCTACTTGCAATCTAAACAGCCTATTCTCTATCTGAAAAGCTCAGCACTTGCTCCTAAAGCATTTTCATACAGGTAAAAGCACTCTTAAACAAAAGAAAGTACTTCATTCACCTAAATTCCCTTGAGTACCCATTTCCCTATAGGCCCTTTCTGAGTCAGTTACACAGCAATCTTTTTCACTATTCTAGCATGTCGAAGGGTCAGTTGCTGGCGTCCTCTCCTGTTCAGCTGGTGAATCTGGGAGTCTTGAGGCAATGTTACAATTGCCTCATGTACACAGACAACCCTCTCCTCCTCCCAACAAATACAAATATATGCGAGAGATGCATCTATATAGCCAAACTGGAGGCTGAGCTCTCTCAACTCAGTACTGGCAAGACCAGTCAGGAGGAGAAGGTAACCACGCACACCACAAACCCAGTCTCACATAGAACTATCACAACTGCAAACCAAACACATAAACACACAAAAACATACCTGGAGGCTCTTATTAAAAATCTACCAAAACAGAGGCCTCCAAAGCAGACACCCAAGCAACCACCACCTCAAGACATAGCACATGCAACAGATAGTTCACAAAGTCAGTGTGCTAAACAGTCACAGCCCTTAAGGCCAAACAACATGCCAGACACACTTGTAATAGGTGACTCCATAGTCAGACACACTGACGTCCCGCTCACCAGACTGAACAAGGAAAAGGTCACAGTAAGCTGCCTGTCGGGCGCTAGAATCCACCACATAACACAAGCACTCAGGTCACTCCACAGCAAGTACAAATATGACTCAGTCATTGTCCATGCCGGTGTGAATGACCTGAGACGTACCTCCCTGGACTACATGAAAAGAGACATAGAGGAGCTCTCTGATTATGTAGCCCAGGCTGGTATGACCCTGACCCTGAGCAGCATCTTACCCTCACCAAGAATGATGCCACAGTACAAAGGCAAAATGATCAGTTTTAACAACTGGCTTAATTACTGGTGTCATTCTAAGGGGATCCAATGTCTGTCTGCTTGGGATGACATGCTTGACAAGCCACGCTGCTTCGCAAGGGATGGCTTGCACTTGTCACCCCTGGGCTTCCGGATATTGGCCAAGGCTCTTGCTACCCCCATAGTGCCTTTTTTAGGCAAGGCTCAAATGACAAACCTACCTCCCTGGAAAACACAAGTGGAAAAAAACTAAGGGTAATGCTGCTCAATGCCAGAAGTCTAAACCTCAAGATGCATGCACTCGAAGCCCTCCTCAGTATGGAGAACATCGATGTCTGTGCAGTGACTGAAACCTGGTTCAAGGCTCCTGAGAGCACCCCAGCACTATCAGGTTTTACCTCATATCATGCTTTCCGGCCCCAAAACTTGGACCGAACCACAAAAGGAGGGGGAGTATCCATATTCATCAAAGATACCCACACCTCCAGGTTAGTGGCAATGCATGAAGCATCGGAGACCATCCAGGTGCAACTAACCATAGGCAAAACTGCCCTACAGTTTGTAGCATGCTACAGACCACCCTCTCAAACTCAGGAACCCCACACAGCCTTCCTGAAGGCACTGGAGAGTATAAATGTCTCTCCAAATACCATCATATTGGGAGACTTCAACTACCCAAACATTGACTGGGAACATTACTCAAGCCCAAACACCCTAGCCCAAAGGTTCCTAGAATTTATAAACTCAAATGCGATGGAACAACTAGTCACCATTCCCACAAGAGGAGATAATATACTAGACCTGATCATCACAAACATGGAGACAAAATGCTCCACACCGGAAGTATATCCCTCATTGGTGAGATCAGACCATAAATTAATCTCACTGGAAATCCACATCCCGCCCCCACCCCCTGCATAAAAGACCACAGTGAAGAACTTCTCAAAAGCCAACTTCAAACTTCTTAAGACTGAAGTGGTATCCTTCAAGGCCCCTGGGCCAGTGGAAATCAGAACCCACACTGCTGAATCCTTTACAAATGCCTTCTACGAGCACCTTCAAGAATGCATGGATCATGCACTCCCATATAAAACCAAGACCCATTCCCCCAAAGGCAGGCGCCCAGTCTGGTGGACCCCAGCCATAAACAAACTTTACAACAGGAGGAGGAAGCTACTACATGACAGAGCAAAATCCCTAAAAGGGAAGGCATCTCTGATCAGTACTAGCAAAAAACTACGATCACTCATAAAATCATCAAAGGCCAACTTTGAGAGAAAAATCACAAAAGACACAAAAGACAATCACAAGGCCTTCTTTAGCTATGTTAGAAACCTGGATGGAAACTCCCAGATATGCTCAGAGTTAGTCCAAAATGACACAAAATACACTGAACCCACAGACATTGCCAACATTCTGGCAGACAGGTTCAGTGCAAATTTCTCCTCCCCCCCCCCAACAGGAGAAATATCTATCCCAGCAGAGTGTAGCCTCCCTAACATCTCAGATGCCGAGGTGAGAGCCACCCTCTCTAAAGCTAAAAACACAGCATCAATGGGACCGGATGGTGTCCCGGGCTGTGTGCTACATGAACTCCAAGAGGAACTAAACCCACACATAAGGCCGCTGTTTAATCTTAGCCTTACTACAGGATACGTACCCAAAGAGTGGCGTACGGCAACAGTGGTCCCACTCCACAAAGGCGGTGCTTCTATGGACCCTGGAAATTACCGCCCCATAAGCTTGATGAGCCTGGTCTGCAAAGCTATGGAGAGGATCATTATGGAATTCATAAACAAAGACTGTGGGGACCTACAGACATTGGATCTTACCCAATTTGGCTTTGTCAAGGGCAGATCCTGCCTTTTGAACTTGGTCGACTTTTGTGAAACAGTCACTAAGGCCATTGATGAGGGTAAGGCAGTTCACACAGCCTACCTTGACCTTGCAAAAGCCTTCGACACAATACCCCACTCGGGCATCATAGACAAACTCACCAGCTTAAATGTAAACCCATATGTCACAAGATGGGTTGCAAACTGGCTCAAGGACAGAACCCACAGGGTCAGAGTTGCTGGAGCCATGTCAGACTCTAAGCTGGTCACAAGTGGTGTCCCACAGGGCTCAGTCCTGGGACCCCTCTTGTTCGGCATTTATTTTTCCGAGGTGCAGGCAAACATAGGAGGATTGTGGCTGACAATGTTCGCAGATGACTGCAAACTGGGCGCCATAATTGATACTCCAGCGGACACAGCATCCTTCAGAGAGGTCTCATAGAAACGGATAATTGGTGCCAGAGCCATGGCCTTAAGCTGAACGCCAAAAAATATATAGTCATACCCTTTCGGAAAAACAAGGTACCCACAAATTACCACATAGGTGGTAATCCATTAAATACGGAAGAGGTAATCAGGGACCTAGGGACCCAAGTTGACAGTAACCTCTCATTTGACACTCAAATTGCCAAAGTGGTTAGGAAGACCTTCTATATTGCCCACCTTATCATGAAGGGATTCACATCTAGATCAAGAGAGGTCATTGTGCCCCTGTACTCTTCTCTTATCAGGCCAATGATTGAGTACAATGCCCCATTTGGGATGTATCTTACCCGACACCTGCAGCAGTTGGAAAGACCCCAAAAGTTCCTCACCAAGAGAATAAAGGGTCTCAAACATATGTCATATGCTGCCCGGCTGAAGAAACTCCAGCTCTATTCAGTCGCATACTGCCTACTCAGAGGTGATCTGTGCCTGACGTACAAGGCCATGTCCAATCCGGAATTAATGGACATGCTCCACCTCAGAAAATCCAAATCCATCAGAGCCACGAGAGCAAGAGACTTGAACCTCAACACAGAAATAAATAGGACGTGTTGGAGGGACAGATTCATAACCCAGAGGCTCCCTACACTCTGGAACAGAATCCCAGTCCATGTTAGGAAGAGCCCCTCACTAACTCTATTCAAAAGAAATCTTGACGAGTGGATGGGAGATCATAGGTTTACCCTGGGGGTCATCTCTGTGTCACTACTAGACAGTGGCACAGTAAACTAAACCCTAAATGGGCATAGTATTCTCATCCTAAGGGGTGGTGTAAGCCACACACACTCTGGCTAGGCTTATAAATGCCCTAGGGCAGATAGCCTAGTATGAACCTATGAACCTATGAACCTAATTTCTTTTTTGCACCACATGGGAGCCCTTCCACAATCTGCATCTTCAGAGTCCATGGCCACTTCACAGCTTACAGGTTGCAGTCTTGAGGAAAATGGCAGCAGAATTACATCATTTCACATTGCAGGCATCATGATAAACATTGATGGGCAGCATGGCAGCGTGACAGTGCCTAACATTGCAAAACAAATAGTATATTCAAGGTGGTGTATGAGGTATGGAATGTAAATGGATAAAATATATGCATCCTGTTAGTCTATACCATGGCTAACAAAGGAAACTAAAAATGAATGATGCAGAGTGTCAAAGACTGGAAAGAGAGGCTCAAAATTAGATCACAAAGTGCATTTTGACTTTTCAGGCAACTAAGGAATAGGAAAAAACATCAAACAACACATGACAAGCAAAACTCTTAAAGCATCCTCCAAAATAAACATAAGAACAACTCAAAACTCTTCTGGACAGCCATCTCTCTAGTGTACTGTACTTATGCCTTTACCACTTACCACAGCAGATGATGCCCGTGGCATAAGTACATAAGTATAGAGTACAACGCCCCTTTTGGTATGTACCTCACAAGACATCTACAACAACTGGAAAGGCTGCAGAAATGCCTCACAAAGAGGATTACTGGCCTCAAACAGATGCCCTGCGTAGAGCGTCTCAAATAACTCCAGCTTTACTCCATCATATATCGCCTAGTCAGAGGCAATCTCTGCCTAACATACAAAGCTATTTCAAACCCAGAGCTGTTGGACATGCTCCACTTAAAGAAATCCCAAGCCCTCTGAGCTACACGCTCTGGGGACCTAAATCTTGTCACCACAATAAACAGAACATGCTGGAGGTATATATTCCTGTCCCAGAGACTTCCCATACTCTGGAACAAACTACATATCTATATCAAACAAAGCTCCTCATTAGCACTCTTCAAGAAAAATCTTGATGATTGGATAGGAAATAGGAAATTCACCCTGGGGATCACCTCTTTGGCTCTGCTCAACAGGGGCACTGGAAAATTATTTTCTTGGATGGCGAAAAGCCAGAGTACCTTTTGGCTAGGCTTGTATAGACCCTAGGGCCGATGGCCTAGTACCTACCTATGAACCTATGAATCTATAATCAGACTTTTACATCCAGGCCAAATTACTATCCTCACCCCCTACAGCAAACAATTGTACTGATTCAATTCCTACACAGTTTAACAACTATTTTATACAGACCATATTGCCCCTTACACACATTAATACTTCAGCTACCTTCTCAGTACCTGCAGCTTCTGCTAAATATCCTCAGCTATTTGACTTCAACCCAGTACCTACCTCCACCATTAAAAAAAACCTACACAAGCTAAAACCAACCACCTTAGCTGCATATCAACTCCCCTCAGACTACTTCTGGCTCTGGTCTATATGTGAAAAATGCATTACTTCCCTCTGAAAAAATCCTTTATTGCACCTTCAGAAAGGTAGGACATTTGCAGAGTTTAATAAATAAAGGCCCGTTGCAGTTGTCTCCACCCTCTCAAAATACTTGAAAAATGTATTCATGCTCAGCTTCTTCATCTTCTTCTTCTTCTTCTTTCAGCTTTCCCCATTTAGGGGTTGCCAAAGCGGATCACCTGTCCACTCATGATTGGCAGTAGAGTTTTACAGTGTTGAGTTACCAGCCCGGCGCCAAACCTTCTACAGAAGGCACATTCATGCTCAGCTTCTGTATCACCTAAATTCAAATAATCTGCTCTGTGAAGCATAGCTTGGTTTCAGACCCCACCACAGCACTACCACTGCTTTCCTTCACTTTACCAACACTATAAACCAGCATAGGAACAATGGTAACCTAGGGTTCTTAGACTCATCCAAAGCTTTCAATACTGTATCACACCATTTACTCACTGAACTCTCTTCTATAGGTTTTGCTCAATCCTCCTTCAAGTGATTTGTTAGTTATCTGTCTGAAAGGCAACATGCAGTCAGATGGCAACAGGACCTCTATAGGGCTCTATACTAGGATCCTTTTGCTTTAATATCTTTATAAACAATCTTCACTCTACCCTAGACCAAGCAAATATAGTACAATATGCAGCTGATCTGTCTTAATATGTACAGCCCCCATAATATCCAGACTCCAAGAAATCATTCAAATTTATTTCTCTTTAATCGAAACCTGGCTGAAAAATTCAAACCTACTCTTTAATCCCAATAACACAAAACTGATGCTTTTCACCCCAAAACAATGCCTTTATCAAAAACAATCTTTCTTGTTTACATCTGCAAATAATACTTAAATTGAGGTAGTACCACTTACTAAATTACTGGACATTGTAACAGCCGACAGTATTAAATGGGAGCAACATATTGTTCAAACAATTAAAAAGCCCAACCAGAAAGGTGGCTCCCTTTACAGCGCAAAACAGTACATTACAGACCCAGCAAGAAAAGCCCAAGCCTCATCCTATTTGTTTCCAACCCTCTTACATGCCTCACCTGTCCTTACAAACCTGAGTTCTACATTAAAATCCAAACTAGCCTCCTGTTACAACAAAGTAGCTAAATTTGCTACCAATACTGCACACCAAACTCAACATTGTCAAGCCCTAAAACAGATAAACTGGCTAGAGCTTAGCTACATAACATACTCTCAGTTAGTTATGGCATGCGAACCGATATATTATCCTGAACAATGCTCTGCATTTAAAAACATATTATTGCCCTACATGTCCATAAGGGTCCTCTGCTCTGGTGATAAGTTTCTGCTAAACACTGCTAAAGCAAATAATTCCTGAGTGGACTCACTATACTCCTGTTACAACAAACTCTGGAACACCATCCCTACACAAGTAAGAATAACTAACAACCTCCCAAGATAAAATCCAGCTCAGACAATACCTTACCCAATCCTTGTCACGCTCATGTTCATCACTAGGTGAAGATCTCTAGTGAGCACACAAATTTCTAATTGCCTATCACTAACTTTTTGCCCCCCTCTACTTGAATCACTACACCCCTAACAACTTTCCGATCCACACTTGAATCAATAAACTTCTCTACATCTCCTTCTTAAACAACACTTTGCATCTTTCTCTTTTTCTAACTGGCCCATTTTCCACTCTACCCCTCTCATACATTCCCTGTTTACCTAAGTATTTGGAACAGGCAACCTAAATAGACCTAATGCTGTACCCTGCTCTCTCATTTGTATGCTCTCACCACTATCATCTTATACACTATTATACCATGACCCCCCATTAATATTCCAAAACGTGCATGTTGATTGGTCAGCGTGCACGTTGTAAATTGACTTATACTAATGGAAAAAGGTCCGGTCGCCCGGACTTTTTCCATTAGTATAAGTCTTTTTTAAAACAATGTCTCTCTATGTTAAAGGAGTTTAACATAGCGAGACAGATTTAAAGCAATGGAGATCTCTGTTGCTTTTTACACACTGTCTCGCTATGTTAAAGGAGTTTAACATAGCGAGACAGCTTTTAAAAAAACAACGGAGAATCTCCGTTGCTTTTTTTAAACCTGTCTCGCTATGTTAAACTCCTTTAACATAGAGAGACAGTGTGTAAAAAGCAACGGAGATCTTGCTTTCTCCATTGCTTTTTTCAAAACTGTCTCGCTATATTAAATGGGTTTAACACAGCGAGACAGCTTTAAAATAAGCAACGGAGATTCTCCGTTGTTTTTTTAAAAGCTGTCTCGCTATGTTAAACCCATTTAACATAGAGAAACAGTAAAAAGCAATGGAGATCTTGCTTTCTCCGTTGCTTTTGCCCACAGCTCTGATGTACTGCATAGGCATACACATGCGCAGTACATTAGAACTGCCGCAGAATACCAGACAGTCTGCTGCGGAAGGGCAGCAAGGAGGCATTATACAATGCCATTATTTAAGAAAAGTAATTTTTTTTCTTAAATAATGTCATTGTATAATAGCAATAACCCACTTCTGGTGTGTAATGCTGGATTTACCTGTTGGCTTTGTTTGGCCACTTGGTATTTGCCCTCGTGACCAAACCACGCCAACCGTGGGTAAATCCAGCATTACCCACACCCAGGCATGGGTTATTGCTATAGTACTATCTACCCTCCCCTCCTACACAATTTCATAATTTACTTCATTATATCTCTTGAACTCTTTACACCTATATAATACTAAAATTTTCCTTCCTACATAATTTTATAACTTACTTCATTATGTATTTTGCATACCTTGAAAACATTTCTTTACTGCAATGAAAGAACACTAAAGTTCTTTACAACAATTTTTCTCTTCTACAGTATCAATCCATTTCCTTTCTGCAAGATTTTAGAGCTAGAAGCACTGTATAGACTTATAATTGGTGATGTAAATACTTTACTGTATATGTCTGTTTTTTTTTTTTTTTTTTTTTTTTAATGAGAAATCTGTCTGTTGTTTTTCTGAAAACCGTCTGAAATTTATTTGTTAATATAAATGTACTGTGATGGAGCTTTTACTCCAGGTCTCCAATGAAAATGGGCTCTGCCTAATTGGACATTCCTGGTCAACAAATAAATAAATACAACTGATATTCTTATCCATAGTTACATTTTAGTACCCCAAGGAACCAAGAAGCTTCTTAATACACTTAAAACCCCAGCAGGGGTCACTGACCCACCCAGGCATGTACTATGCAATTTGCAGTCATTCATGTGCATTCATGGTCATGTACATGCCTCACTGCAGACCAACAGTTTGCTATATATTCCATAAAATGTATGAATTTAGAGACAATTGTCTTATTAGCATAATTAATGCAATATGAACCTTGAAACTGCATGATAAAAGCAGCCAGTACCATAGTGGTTTTCGTCATGCTATATGATTATTAGCTATCACTAGATTGACTGTGGAATTTCTATGGAATACAGAGGCAGCTGCAACACTTGTTCTAAGGGTACAGATGATGATTATTTGGACTGTGGTAGAGGGGTTTATTTTAAGAACATTAAGCTGCAATCAGTTGCATGGGAAGCAACTTGGGTTTAACCTAACATATTCAGGAATGGTTTGCTTTGGGTCTCTTTAGTTTGTTGTGTTGTATTGTATGCATACTAAAATTAGGTCACACACATCACTGTATAATGGCCATTGTGTTAGCTTAAGTGTACTTATTTTTTTGTGGGAAAACAGCAACATTATGTCAGGCACATTGGTAGCACATGCTGCATAGCCAGCCAAAAGGGAACAGATAGGGTAGAGGTACTGACAGCAGTAGCCATCCACATGTATGATGGGAGGACAATGTGTAATGGTTTGGGGACTTGGTACATAGACCACATCTAATGATGCTCTTGCAGCCACACAAATAAACCACGACAGTCGGTATATCTTCTACATACTGTATGGTATGGTGTGTTGGAGGCACATCTGTGTCTTGTTTAAGGCAGCTGCTCCACTGCAGTGACCTTTGGAGTTGGCCTATGCCACTGAGAGTAACATCCTGACTGCACCTCAGGTAACCCAAGTTCAATTAGTGATTTGATGCTTGACAAAACCATCCATATGGTAGGGATGGTGTAGAGCTCCTGGCCATCTCATGCTGCTGTTCCAGGGATGGAGCCTTACCTGAAAGGTGGAAGCATGAGATACTGTGAAACTGGTCAGAAAGAGAGTTAGGATGGCTAGCTAATTGGTGATGGTAGCCCTTATCAGTGTCTGCAATGGTAGTACACATGGATGGATATCCATAGGTGGTCCTTGCAGTGATGCAAGGGCTCAAATCAACACTGGAAGAGGGGGGATAGTTTACAAATAATGCTGCCCTTGTCAGGATGTTGTCAAGGGCACAAACTCTCTGATGCCTGTCTGTCTACATGATGGCATCTTCAGACAGCTCTGACCTGTGGATCTCACTGCTGAGGAATGAATGTGATCTATTCCAGTAAAGGGAAAGCATGGCAAAGAAGGAAATGTATAAAGCAGAAAAAACATAATGAGTATAACACCTATAGAACAAATGAGAGGCATAAGCCCTGTCTATTCCACTAAACATAACCATACAGTATAGGTTTCATCCTTACACCTTTGCCACATCAGCACAAGATGCATCCTCTTTACTTGGTACATCTTACTGATGGTCTTAAATGCACCTCAGTTTTACAGTCTTTCCTTATTATTCCTCATTCCTCCTAGAGATTTGCATTTACTAATCTACTTCATTCTGTGCCTACATGATCATTATTAGGGTTACTAGGAAAAATACATTTTCAGTATGCTTCTGTATCCATTTGTACACCACTTATATGTTTGCCAGATAGACTGCAGTTCATTAAAATGCCCAGACTCTGCTCCTTCACATCAAGAGAAGTTCAGTTGTATATATTCTTATAATATTCAGGTAATCAATATATTTATTTGCTAAGTATGTCAAAGGTAAAACAAATGTTGCAACCATCACACAACTCTTGAACCTAGTCATTTTTCATATTTTCTAACTTTGAGCATTTTTCTTTGGCTGCACATATTCTCTCCACTGATTTCTCTTCATCTATCCTGCATCTTAAATTTAACATGCAAAACTGCAGGATTATCTATTACTACTACTACTTTTTTGTATTCTCTGTCCCTGCTGTCTGCCAGTCATCAGTCCCTTCCATAGCCAATCAGCCCACTTGTTCGCCATCATTGGGGCAAGGGTCGTCTGGAAGGGGCTATTCGTCAATCAGTCATTAGGGTTTCTTTTTCAGTTTCTTCCATCCTTAATGCATACACCCAGTCAAGTGTAGGGGAGTGACATGTAATGGGAAGACAGTGGAGGATGTCCCCTTACTTCCAGATTGTATAGAGGGCAGCATTTTAAATATGTGCATAGATAAATGTTTAAATGTGACATGGACTGGGGTTCAAATATAAGGTTGCAAGTAAAAAATGGAATACTTTGCCATCAGTCCTTATTTATTAGTATATTCCCCCCACAGTAGAAAGGTGTCATGACTCATACTACTGGGTACAGTTGGTAGAAGGAGACGTAGCAGGGAAAAGAGACAGATTCAGCACTAGGTAACATAGGAGGTCACATAGGGCCCACTGGCTTGGGGGATCCACTGGCTGGGGGACTGCTACAAAACTTACATTTCTTCTTTAAGAATACATGCAGAGTGCACCTGTACATGCGTCTTTAGTATGACATGCACTTTAGAATGGAGTGCACAATTGTCAAGAATAGCATGGATTTTATCACGGAGAATTGCTGTTGCCATTGCAGATGCGGAGAATGCGTCATCACAGGGTGTGTGTGTATTGCCCCAGTTAGGGATGGCAGGTTGGTTAACTCATTCAGGCTCAAACCCTGTACTTTGAATACAGGACCCTAGAGCCTAAATCCTCTACAGCAACTGTAAAATGGTTGAGTTTCTGTGCATTTTCAAAGATTGTTTAATTTCTGTACATTTTCAAGGAATGTTGATTTTCTGTGCATTTTCAAGGAATATTGAGTTTCAATCGAAGAGAAGTTTACTGTTGCTTATGCTAAGTCTGTTTTCGATGTGCAACTGTTTTGTTTAGAAAATGGTTATCATCAGTGTTTGTGCTGTAAATTTTAAAAACCGTGCTAGTATCACAACATGTAGAATACTTGCGTTTGACATAGAAGGCTGTGGGTTCTATTCCCACACCATGGAGATGGACTGCTGATATTACACATCCCCCTTTAAAAGGGGAAGGGGATGCTGCACTCCTGAGTGTATCCTCTTTGAATGAGATGCTCAGTAACCATGAACCTGTTGCTGGTTTGACAGCCATTCCCTGTTGCAGTATTACCAGTTTACCATTTTTTTAATGTAACATGGGCAGTTTATTCTAAAAGGTCAGCAGGCACTGAATTTGTACATGAAACGAGTTGTTTGCCAGCAGCAACCACTTCATTAGTTATAGATCTCCTTAATGTGGAATTATTCAGAAGACTTCTGCTTCTGCAGAGATTGTGTATATTGACTGATATTAGAAAACTGTAATGACAGAAGAGTGGCCTTTTGTGGTTGAAATGTTCTGATATGAATAGTTTTGTTATTATTGGTTCATACATTTTGTTTCATTGCTTATGTGATGTCTCCCTTTTGGGGCAGTAATCAAGGAGCCTGAATACTCACCACTGACACAGGAGAGGGGTGTTCACTTGGAACAAAAATAGATACACACAGTATTTCCAGATGCATCTCTTTGTATCAAGCACAGTTTTCACTTAAGAACACAGAGGGAATACACTCAGTCCAGGGGGTGGTTTCTCTCTCTCTCCAGGCCCCCAGTACGACTCCCCACTGCCACAGCTGTAGAGTTGAGTCCTCAGCCGAGTGTTCAAGCCAAGTCCTCCAGCACCCTCTCTGTGAGACCAGTGCTTTGTATCCCTGCTCCAAGCAGCTCACACACACACACACACACACACACACACACACACACACACACACACACACACACACACACACACACACACACACACTCTTTGAGATTTGATTTGCATACACACACATGCACACAAACACATACACCTGTGAAAGGTTGGCACAGATGTACTAGCTATGCCACCTTCTCCCCATTCTATAAGGTAGTTACACTGCCACCAGACACTCCAAATCCAGCTACTGTAAGTCTCTTACAAGGGTATTCAATTATACTGAGTGAAATTAATATTAATGGTAGTGTTTGGCCAATACAGTAAGGCTTTCAGGAGGGGCCAGGGAGTCACTAAATAGATATAAGTAATCTCAAAGTTTAAAACATTCTCTACAGGACCAGTCACAGTGAAAAGTTTAAATATATGTAATAATAAATAATGAAAGAACATGAAAATATGGAATATCTATTTACAATAAACACCAGAGTTTCAATCACAGGAAGTATTAAAATAACTCAGATGAATAGATTCATACAGATACAGAAAATCAATACTTAACTAATCTCACTATATTTTCCTGACTGATCTAAAGAATTACTATTCCCTGGCCTGGTCACTTACTAGAGCAAGGCAATATGAAGTAGGTGAGGAATCCATCTGTGTCAGGTTTCAGAAACAGAGTGCCCTAAGACTTCAGTCTCATCTAGTATTAAAACATCATTTTAGTCCTGGATTACAGAATGACATTGCATACATCTGGTCATCTGACTTTTGGTTCACATACTATCCCCATTACTAGAAACTGAAACATAATCTTGCACATATGTGTCAATAATACATGCACAGAGCTTTGCTAAGATCTGTTGCAGCTTCTGGAATTCATAAAACCATTTCAACATTTCCACCCTTCCAGGGTAGTAATTAGTTCCCTGCTAGAGACAATACAGCTGGATTCCTAGTCCTTGTTTTCCCAGACATTTTGTCTCTGTCTGCAATCAGAACTGTAAGATACAATCTCTATGGCTTACCTGGTAATTTAATTTCAAACTATTTTTCAAAGTTAGCTGGGCTGAGATTAACCTCTTTTATTCCAGTATCCTCTGTTACAATATATTAATTTCAATAGTTATAATACAGTCTGACATATAAGTGTATTTCTTTTCTGTCCAGCAGGACACACTGTTGATACATTTTTAACACAAGCAACTTTGCAAATACACTTTTCAACACAAGCATTTGTACAAATCAGTTTGATATACAGAGTACATATAATTATTTACAAAACTCCAGCTAGCTATGCTGGCATATGTTAGACATCCACTGCCCTACTTTTCCTGGCAATACCTTGCATCATCACAGCTTACTTGAAAAATGTTCAAACCTACAAATTTAAGACACACTCTAACAAGTGATGCTGCATTATACAAGGATAATTTAATACAATAAGGATGGTGCATCAAAGAACAAATGCATTTTTGCATTGCCCAAAAATGTGTGCAAGGGGCCTATGGTTTGAAAACAGCCTAAAGGTAAACTTAATCCACCAGCTTCATTTTCTCTGAATGTGTGTTTCAATGTCATATCAATGAATGTGAATTTTAAGTACAGAGAAGCTTACTGTTCATGCTAAGTCTGTTTCCATTGTGAGACTGTATTGTTTTGTTGAGTAAATGGCTATTAGTGTTAGTGCTATAAAATTTGAAATAAAAGTTTTAAATATTGCTAATCATTGTTCAAGTAAAGAAGGAAATAGTATGCACACTGACAGGTTTGAACACTGCGGTGGTGGTGCTGCGGTAGCGTTGTCACCTCACAGTAAGACGTTGTCCTGTTCGATTCTCATCTAGAGCATCTTCTGTGTGGAGCATGCGTGAATGGGCATACCTTCATTGAAGGTTGAGCATCAGAGCCGGCAACTTGGCACGTAAAAATCTGCTGCCAATCATTAGTGGACCGGAGTTCCGCTGTGACGACCCCTAACCGGGAAAAGCCGAAAGACACATCACAACAACTGACAGGTTTGAACAGTGCTTATGGTAACTGCCAATGATAATATGGTAATAGCCAAGTAATGGGACACTTGAGTGGCCGGGGGGGGGGGGGGCTGCTGGGGGTGTCCTGATCCATTACTCTATTACTCTGCCTAGGGCCCCATTTGACCATGATTTGACTCTGGCAGGGAATGTTTCATTATTTTTTACATATATCTTTAGCAGACTGCTCATATGTTTCTGCCTTGTTTAATATAACTGTTTTGAAACTACTTCGTATATCACATTGCCATTTCTATGCTGTTGCATTGGCAAGACTTAAAATGTTTTCAGAAAACAAATTTTTTATATTCTCATTTCAAAGTTCAGATACAGATTTGTCTTTTAGTGATTTTGTTAAACTTTTATCAACATTAATTCAAAATGAAGGGGTTCATATAGATTTCTTATTTCAGTTATGTAAGCACTAGCACACATTTTCCTTTATGCAGATTCTTTTGATGGTATCCAAATCTTTCACTTATGACCGAGAGTTGAGGTAATTTATAATGTTACAGCATATCTCTTTAAGCATCACAGTAATTGTTTTTGCAGTGCTTTTAACTAAGACGAATCATAACTTTTTTCCCTTTTGGGTAAACTCAGTCTTAATAAAATGCTACAGTTCAGCTGAGTTATTTGCTACAAAATGTTATTCTACATAACGTATACAGTCCTTTTTTTTGCTAATATAGTCTTGTAGTTTCAATTTTATTTATTTGGCATAGCTTCCTTTTTTTTTTTTTTTGCTAAACCACACCCTAAGTCTTGCCCTTATTTGCTCACACATCTATTTCTTCATCTTTATGTGTGTTTTTGCTGACATCTATTTTCCAGATGAAACACAGTGTACACACTTTAAAAAAAATGTCTTAATCCTGTCATGTTTTATTGCACAATAGCTCATTTATATATTCGTAAAATCAGGACATACTCCCACACTTACAACGAGTTTGCCCCAAGCCAAGCGTGATTTTTTTCAGATTAAAAAAGCATGCATATGATATAACGTGTGGCATATTCTGAGCTATTTATAGATTCTGAGACAATTTAGAAATATATGGCAATGCACAGTAGCAGTTTGAAAAATAACATTTACATGAACAATGCACTCTTCCTTTAATTTTGTATTAGCTCTTGTTCACATATATACTTGTGTTTATTACAAATAGCTCACAGGAACTGCCACGTTAGTAAACTCTTCTGAGACCCTAATCATTTCCAATAATACACATCTCCTCACATGGCTTTAAACAAGTTTACTGGACTCAAAAAGTGCTTTTGTAAAAATCAGCCATCAGCACTACAAATCAGCAGTTCCCTTTTCCATTCTACCCTGATGACTACAGCAGTTACTCAGCAGATACTTGAGATTAACCTGAGCAACAGAATTTACAAGATTCCATTATAAAAGAAACTTGGTTCAGGGTTTTAAAAGTGAGTGCTTCTGTATGGTGTGGCCAAATCATAACTTACATATAAGTTACAGCTCATCTCCACCATGCACAACACTCCTTACAAAATGACTCACTGATTTATCTTTCAGATATTCCTTAATCTCTGCCAGAAGCCAGTAACAAATAACACTGCTTTCTGAATCCACAGACCCTACTGTATTGCTGGCCAGTGGGATAGAATTCACTGAAGAAACGGAAGGTCTATAAATGGTGCTAGAATATCTAGCTTTTGTATTACTAGTGCGATAACAATAGTTTCATTTTGAAAATAGTTCAAGCAGGCACCCCTCTCAACCTCTTAGCCCAAGAAATCTGGACAAAGCCTAAAACAATGGGGAGTACAAAGGGTCCTAAATAGGGACAGATTTTAAGTATTTCTCTTATAAACATAGAAGAAAGTTGTAAGAACAACAAGAGTTGTGTTAGTATGCATTTTCAGAAGGATATAAAAGGCTGAAACTCAAATGTATGACATTAGTTTTTGACTTCGGTCCTTGTTGATTTGCCAGAAAACCACAAATTTTATGAGGAAAAGAAAAAAATCTGGATATTCTAAAAAAAACTATAGACAGCTGAGAGGTATGCAAACAGAAGATGAACTGAATATAACACTGTGCCCAAAAACTGATAAAAATCAGCACATAACATTCATTTTATGGACGTTCATGGATTGCTCTTTTTGAGGAACATGGCCAGTAATCTGTTTTCTGTTAATTTAGAATGCATTTTTGTTAACAAGAGTGACTGAACACTTTGATTTACTTTGCAAAGCTGTTGCCAAATTGTATTTTTAGATAAGACAATGTGTAAATCTGCTATAAAGCAATCATGCTGTTCAATAATGGATATGATCATAGCTACTCCAGAGCAAAAGGCTAAACATCTTCATTCAGCCTTAACAGCTATGACCTCAGAGTGTCTTGTAGTTCCATCCTTTCTTCAAGGGAAGAACACAATTGTGGCCATAGGAGACTATGCCAAGCAGATAGAGGTCAAGCTTATTAAAGCTGGACAGAGATAAAACAGGTTAGCTCCTGGAAAGCAATAACCCCCTGCCTTTTTCTGGAAATGTTCTTATTAAGCCAAACTCTCTTGTATTATACAAATTGGGGAAAGTAATCATTATTCAAAAGTTTACATTATTTTTCAGGGTTGGTGATATTTATCTCATTTTAAGGGTCTTTAGAATAGTGTGATAAATTTATAAGAGTAAACCAGATCATTTAGGCCCAAACAGTGACCCAGATGCTGAAGTACTCAGCCAGTAAAGGCTTGAGTGGGTAGCTGAACCATTTTCGAAGATGAATGAGGTCTGGTCTGCTATTGTACTGCTACTCAGAGGTAGCAAAGTGCACATGTAAAGTCATAGGTCTATGACATGTACCAAGCAGCATTGTGTACTGTAGCCATATATTGGTATATGTGCGGAAGAACATCCATGCCTATGGATCAAAATTGTAGGCCACAGTTTGGAAGCCTGCACATTAGACCAGCACACAAGAGAGTTTGGCTTAATAAGAACATTTCCAGAAAAAGGCAGGGGGTTACTGCTTTCCAGGAGCTAACCTGTTTTATCTCTGTCCAGCTTTAGTAAGCTTGACCTCTATCTGCTTGGCATCCCTTTAGCAAGAGCATCTCTGGTGTATGAGATCAAGCCAACTACTTTGGTTTGGTAGGAGAAAGGGGGTTCCGGGGAATGCACTAAGGTTAGAGAACCACTAGGACATACAGACATGTATATTTTATGGAAGCACTTTACATAATCGAAATACTGAAATCTCGAATGTCATATGGTCGAGACCATATGATCGACATTTCAATATATCAAATATGTAAAGTTTTAAAAAATAACACTTTACTTACCTTAAAACGTTACGTGCACACAGAGGCAAGGCTTCTTGTACGCTCTGTGTGTACGTAATGTTGTTATCTTTTTTGTGGTGTTGACAGGAAGTGGGAAATCTCCCGTTTTGCGCTTCCGCATACAGCGCAGTATGGGAGATTTCCCTTTTCCCTACTGTAGCGCGATCTCGGAGTTGGTATATTTAAGTAGGGGGGGTGCAGGGGGGCAAAGCCCCCCTGCAAAAGCAATGTTTGACTTTTTTTTTTGCATTTCATTTTAGAAGTTCGAGTTTCCAAAACTCGATCTTTTGGTCTCGACCATATGAGGATCGAGATTTTGGGAATTCGATCTTCTAAAGTGAATCCATATTTTATTTCTCACCATGATTCCTGTTTATTTGAAACTCTTTAACTCTTCTTAGATCTCTCTTAGCCGAGCATGGTAAAAATTTCCTTTCCACACTGTTCAATAAGACTGGAATGTTTGTGCATTACGTGTCCCTTTATAAAGCTTGACTATTTAAGAAATGCGATGTGACCAACAAAGGTTCAATTAGCAGTGGTAAAAGGACAACAATGCATGCATCTTCATTTGAAATGGCATTAAAGATTACTTGACACCCAAACAACTCTTGGGTTGTGAGGGTGGCCTAATGGTTAAGGTGCTTGCCTTACAAACACGAGGTGCAGGGTTTGAGTCTCGCAATGGATAATTGGCTAGGCTCAAAAGGACTTATAAGGGCAGTTAGCCTAGTACTAATCTATAATCTATGAACTATGAAGAAACTCTGGTGATTCTGTCATACATATCAAAAAATGAGCTTACAAATGGATTCAAAATTCAGCCCATTCCAGACCTGTAGTATAAACTTCTGTGAAGGCAAAAGGACAAATAACATGGCAGAATCATTCAATGGAATGAGTAACATCTGCCATTTAAAATGCTTCCTTTTTGGAATTTTATAAAATGGTTTACATTTAGAAGTTCTAAGTAAGTAAAGTTTCATTTGAACTGGAAAATGTGCTCAGTGAAAAAAAATGAACTCTTGACTCAGATTTTTTTAATATCCTGCTGAGGCAAATTGTAGCTTTTAAGATTGTAAAGAGCAATCGTCCTGAGAACAGAGCAGTGTAGTACAGTTAACAATAACTGTCAGGTACACTTCAAAAACTTACTAGCAGTTAGAGTTCAGGTCTCAGCTAATGCCTTTACTTCCTTCACTTATATTCATGTGTCAATAATGAACTGGTTAATTCCTTCACCAAAAGCAAGGCTCCTGATCTGCACCATGTGATGACATGCAGTAAATTAACAGCGGTTTTCTCTACCTGTAATATCGGGTCTATAGCATGTAATCAGAACATTAAATAACTGATGACCAAAAGATCGACACGTGCATCGAACACTGATAAATATGAAACACCTAATAGATGAAATTCAAAATATCATATTACCATAGTTCATAGTTTCATAGGTTCATAGGTTCATACTAGGCTATCTGCCCTAGGGCATTTATACGCCTAGCCAGAGTATGTTTGGCTTTCACCACCCATTTTAAATTAATTTTGCTATGCCCTTTTTCGAGGTTAGTATACTGTGCCTCTGTCTAACAGTAACACAGAAGTGATACCCGGGGTAAACCTACGATCTCCCATCCACTCATCAAGATTCCTCTTGAAGAGAGTCAATGAGGGACTCTGCCTAACCTGGACTGGGATTTTATTCCAGAGTGAAGGGAGCCTCTGTGTTATGAATCTGTCCCTCCAGCATGTCCTATTTATTTCAGTGCTGAGGTTCAAGTCTCTCGAGCATGTAGCTCGATGGGATTTGGATTTTTTGAGGTGCAGCATGTCCCTTAATTCCAGGTTGGACATGGTTTTATACATCAGGCACAGGTCACCTCTGAGCAGGCGGTATGCCACTGAGTAGAGCTGGAGTTTCTTTATCCGGGCAGCATATGGCATCCGTTTGAGCCCTTTGATCCTCTTGGTGAGGTACTTTTGGGGTCTTTCCAGTTGCTGCAGGTGTTTGGTAAGGTACATCCCAAAAGGGGCATTGTACTCGATTATGGGCCTGATGAGGGATGAGTAAAGAGGCACGATGATCTCCCCTAATCTAGATGTGCATCCCTTCATGATTAGGTGGGCTATATAAAATGTTTTTCTAACCACTTTGGCCACGTGGTTGTCAAATGAGAGATTGCTATCAACTTGGGTCCCCAGGTCCCTAATTACTTCTTCTGTACTTAATGGATTACCACCTATGTGGTAATTTGTGGGCACTTTGTTTTTGCCAAAGGGGATGACTATACACTTTTTGGCATTTAGCTTGAGGCCGTGGCTCTGGCACCAGTTGTCTGTTTCTATGAGGCCCTTTTGGAGGATGCTTGTGTCGGCTGGAGAGTAGATTATGGCGCCCAGTTTGCAGTCATCTGCGAACTTGGTCAGCCACAGTCCTTCTGTGTTGGCCTGTACCTCCGAGAAATATATACCAAACAAGAGAAGTCCCAGGACTGAGCCTTGTGGGATGCCACTTGTAACTGGTTTGGAGTCTGACATGGCTCCAGCAATTCTAACCATGTGAGTTCTGTCCTTGAGCCAGTTTGCAACCCATCTAGTGACATAGGGGTTTATATTTAAGCTGGTGAGCTTATCTATAATGCCCGAGTGGGGTATTGTATCGAAGGCTTTTGCGAGGTCCAGGTAGGCTGTGTGGACCACCTTCCCTTCGTCAATGGCCTTGGTGACTGTTTCAAAGAAGTTTTAAGAGGCAGGATCTGCCCTTAACAAAGCTGAACTGGGTAGGATCCAGTTTCTGTAGGTCCCCAATATCTTTATTTATGAGGTCCATGATGATCCTTTCCATAGCTTTGCAGACCAAGCTAGTCAGGCTTATGGGGCGATAGTTTCCAGGGTCCGTTGAGGCACCACCTTTGTGGAGCGGGACCACTGTTGCTGTACACCACTCTTTGGGTACATATCCTGTAGTAAGGCTGAGATTGAACAGTAGTTTTATGCTTGGGTTTAGCTCTTCTTGGAGTTCATGTAGGATGCAGCCCAGGACACCGTCTGGTCCCATTGATGCTGTGTTTTTTGCTTTGGAGAAGGCGGCTCTTACCTGAGCATCTGAGATGTCAGGGGGGCAACACTCTGCTGGGATAGATATTTGCCCTTTTGGTGGGGAGGGGGGGGGAGAAGTTTGCGCTGAACCTGTCAGCTAGGATGTTGACAATGTCTGTGTGTTCGGTGTACTTTTTGTCATTTTGGACTAATTCTGAGCATATCTGGGAATTCCCACCCAGGTTCCTAACATAACTAAAGAAAGCCTTGTGATTATCCTTAGCGTCCAGTGCAATTTTTCTCTTGAAGCTGGCCTTAGACGATTTTATGAGTGCCCTTAGTTTTTTGCTAATACTGATCAGAGATGCCTTCCCTTTTTGGGATTTTTCTCTATCATGTAGTAGCTTCCTCCTTCTATTCTATAGTTTGTTTATGGCTGGGGTCCACCAGACAGGACGTCTGTCTTTGGAGGATTGGGTCTTGGTTTTATTTGGGATTGCATGATCCATGCATTCCTGAAGGTGTTCATAGAATGCATTTATAAAGGATTCTGCGGTCTGGGCCATAGTTTCCACAGGCCCGGGGGCTTTGAAGGATTCCACCTCGGTTTTGAGGAATGTGAAATTTGCTTTAGAGAAGTTTTTCACTATGGTTTTCTGGGCAGGGGGTGGGGTCGGGATGTGAATATCCAGTGAGATCAGTTTATGGTCTGATCTTACCAGTGAGGGATACACTTCTGGTCTGGAGCATAGAGCCCCCATGTTGGTGATGATCAGGTCCAGTATGTTTTCCCCTCTTGTGGGAGTGGTAACAAGTTGTTCCATAGCATTTGAGTTTATGAATTCTAGGAACCTTTGGGCTAGGGTGTTGGAGCTAGAGTAATGCTCCCAGTCTATGTTTGGGTAGTTGAAGTCGCCCAATATAATGGTGTTTGGAGAGACCTTCATATTTTCCAGTGTTCTCAGGAAGGCCATGTGGGGTTCCTGGGTTTGGGAGGGTGGTCTGTAGCAGGAACTGGAAGGCAGTTTTACCCACTGCTAGTTGCACATGGATAGTCTCTGATGCTTCGTACTTTTCCACCAACCTGGAGGTGTGGGTATCTTTGATGAATATCAATACTCCCTCTCCTTTTGTGGTTCGGTCCAAGTTTTGGGGCCGAAAAGCATGGTATGAGGTATAACCTGGTAGTGCTGGGGTGCTCTTGGGAGCCCTGAACCAGGTTTCAGTTACTGCACAGATATTGATGTTCTCCATGCTAAGGAGAGTATCAAGTGCATGCATCTTGAGGTTTAGACTTCTGGCATTGAGTAGCATTACTCTTAGTTTTTTATCCCTTGTGATACCTATAGAGGTGGGTTTGTCTTTTGAGCCTTGCCTAAAAAAGGCACTATGGGGGTAGCAAGAGCCTTTGCCAATATCCGAAAGACCAGGGGTGACAGGTGCAAGCCGTCCCTAGCGAAGCATCGTGGCTTGTCGAGCATATCATCCCAGGCTGACAGGCATTGGATCCCCTTTGAATGACACCAGTACTTAAGCCAGTTGTTGAAATTGATCATCTTGTCTTCATATTGTGGCATCATTCTTGGTGAGGGTAAGATGCTACTCAAGGTCAGGGTCATACCGGCCTGGGCTACATGCTCAGAGAGCTCCTCTATGTCTCTTTTCATGTAGTCCAGGGAGGTACGTCTCAGGTCATTCACACCAGCATGGACAATGACTGAGTCATATTTGTACTTGCCTTGGAGTGACCTGAGTGCTTGTGTTATGTGGTGGATCCTAGCGCCCGACAGGCTGCTCACCGTGACCTTCTCCTTGTTCAGCCTGGTGAGCAGGACATCAGTGTGCCTGACGATAGAGTCACCTATTACAAGTGTATCAGGTGTGTTGTTTAGCCTTAAGGGCTGGGACTGTTCGGCACACTGGCTTTGTGAGATATGTGTTGCACGTGCTTTGTTTTGGGATAGCGGTTGCTTGGGTGTCTGCTTTGGAGGTCTCTGCTGCTTAGGCAGATATTTATTTAGAGCCTCCGAGTATGTTTTTGTGTGATTATGTGTTTGGTTTGCTGTCGTGGTAGGTCCATGTGAGACTGGAATTGTAGTGAGTGTGGTTTCCTTCTCCTCCTGACTGGTTATGCCAGTATTGAGTTGAGAGAGCTTAGCCTCCAGTTTGGCTATATGGTTGCATCTCTCACATGTGTTGGAATTTGTTGGGAGGAGGAGAGGGTTGTCTGTGTACATGAGGACTAGCTGGACTGGAGAGGAGATTGACAACTGACCTTTGGACTTGCTAGAATAATATTGGGAATTCCTTTATAATTGAAAACAAGGGCCAATGGGGAGTGAGGGTGTAGTGCTTTTAATGTTTAGTGCTGACTTATATAATTGCTTTAGTGAGCAAGTGCCGGGTAACTTAAGTGCAATGTGTTACAGGTAACTTAAATGCAAAAACGACAAACAGTAACTTTTTTTCAAGTGAAACAAGGAAATAAGTACAGTAAGCAATGCAGATATCACTAGGGATCCACAGAAGCACTGAGAAGACGCGTTTTAGGTGGAATTAGTGTTCCAGGGAAATAACAAGCAAACAAACAACAAGCATACAAACAAAGCTAGATTCAGCAGGCCTGGATCTAGTCTATGCTACAGCAAACAAGGTGTACCAATTTCAGTAAGAAACAGTTCAAATATGCAGGCACTATAAACCTTTAAACAGAAATTCCCAGCTCAGAAGGGCAGAGTCCAGCCTCTCCTCCCACAAGAGTGCAGACCATGAACCTTCTTAATGTAAAATAACTGGCCTGAAGCCCAAGTGCATAAACCAGAACTAATACACTTTAGGAATAACAGACACTGAGCTCTCAATCAGCAGTTCCCAACTTAGAAGGATGAAAGCTACCTGTCCTGCCACCACAGTCCATGCCACAAACCTTCCTAATGTAAAACAACTGGTCTGAAGCCCAAGTGCTTAATCCAAAAGACTTAGAATGATAGCTACACTTTAATCAAGTTACTACCAAGCAGTAATAAATACAATTGAATACTTTAAAGAATGCCTGGATTAGTGCTCAAGTTATACAAACAAAGCTAGATTCAGCAGGCCTGGATCTAGTCTATGCTACAGCAAACAAGGTGTACCAATTTCAGTAAGAAGAAGTTCAGATATGCATGCACTATAAGCCTTTAACCAGAAATTCCCAGCTCAGAAGGGCAGAGTCCAGCCTCTCCTCCCACAAGAGTGCAGACCACGAACCCTCTTAATGTAAAATAACTGGCCTGAAAGCCCAAGTGCTTAAACCAGAATTAATACACTTTTAGAATAACAGACACTGAGCCCTCAATCAGCAGTTCCCAACTTAGAAGGATGTAAGCTACCTGTTCTGCCACTACAGTGCAGACCACAAACCCTCTCAATGTACAACAATTGGTCTGAAGCCCAAGTGTTGAAAATAAAAGGCTTAGTATGAGTTACACCAAGCAGTAATAAATATAATTGAGTACTTTTAAGATGACGCAAAAGCAAAATAAAGTAGGAAGAAACACAAGTACAGTAAAAGCAGATGAATTTTTTTTTTTTCAGAAAAGTAGCAAAAGCAATAGTAAATACAATTCTCATGCAGTGTAAGCTGGCACACTTGAATATGTAGCAATATTAGTCCACACACAGTTTGAAAAAAATGTAATTAAATTAAAAATGACTAAAAGCAAGTGCAGAAAGGGTTAATTAGGTAGAATCCGGTAAAGAGATGGGCCTAGGGGAGTGTCTTAGATCAAATCTACAGTGGGGCGGGCACTGCAAAAGCCACCAAATTTAAACTACAACCAAGAACTGGCCAACATGACCGGAATTACATTTCCTAATCATTTGCGAACATCTCATGAACAATGGGATGATGTGAGACGCAACAGTGGGCGACTTTGGCCAACTATGATACTTCGATGTTTTAGTTTTCGCTATTTTGGTATTATAGGTTCATAGGTATGTACTAGGCTATCGGCCCTGGGGCCTATACAAGCCCAGCCAAAAAGGTACCCTGGCTTTTGCCACCCAAGAAAATAATTTTCCTGTGCCACTGTCGAGCAGAGCCACAGAGGTGATCCCCGGGGAGAATTTTCTATTTCCCATCCAATCATCAAGATTTTTCTTGAAGAGTGCTAATGAGGAGCTTTGTTTGATATAGATAGGTAGTTTATTCCAGAGTATGGGAAGTCTCTGGGACAGGAATCTATCCCTCCGGCATGTTCTGTTTATTGTGGTGACAAGGTCCCTAGAGCATGTAGCTCGGAGGGATTGGGATTTCTTTAAGTGGCGCATGTCCAACAGCTCTGGGTTTGACATAGCTTTGTATGTTAGGCAGAGATCACCTCTGAGTAGGTGATATGTGACAGAGTAAAGCTGGAGTTTTTTGAGACGGTCTGCGTAGGGCATCTGTTTGAGGCCAGTAATCCTCTTTGTGAGGTATTTCTGCGGCCTTTCCAGTTGTTGTACGATTATAACGGTTCAATGTATATGTGTTGATCTTATGGCTGTTGGTTATTTAACATTTTGATTATGTGATATAGACCCATATCCTTGAGTTCTTTTTTGACAAGACAAGACTTTGCATTTACTATATTATTATTTAAGGTGTTTCTTTCTTTTTGTATTGTATAGTTTATTTAAGATAATTTAGTCCAACATAATAGCTGTGCAGAAATGCCAGTACTCAATGCCTGATTAATAGGTTGAAAAACTCAACACAAGGGGCAGGATTCACGAAGCCTCCGTGTAAGAGTTATAACTCTTACATGGAGGCTGCAGTTAAATGGAGTGATGTCAGCATGCTCTGCATATTCATGAGAGCATGCTGAATCACACCTAAGTCTAACACGGTCCGTGTAAGACAGTAGGGGGCGTGTCCGTAGGCCGAGCCCTGCAAGCGGACACGCCCCCAGAAGAGTAAAAGTGCCCAAAGTAAACACCCACGACAGAGTCCACGGAAATGTGAATAAACACAACACAACACATGCCCCCACAGACTATGAACAGAAAATATATAAATAAACATGTTATATATTTTTTTAAATTGTAAAGATGTTTGCCCGTGAGTGTGCTCGTTTGCGCGGGTGTGCCCATAGCGCAGCTACAGTTAGCAGTCAGTGGGAAAGCATATAAGAATTAAATATGCAAAGTAAGCCAAGAAGTAATAGCGTAGCGGTAGATATGTCAGCTGAAGAGCAGACATTCATGGTTCGAGCCCCCACACCACCAACTTTTATTTTTAGCAAAATAAGCACGAAACAAGTCCCTGACAAACATGTACACATATAAAATCACATTTTATGTAAAATGTATTGAAATAGTCCATTTATTTTGAAGAAATGTGAGGTAACAAAACAATAAAAAAATGCCAGATGTGCCTATAGCTGAGCTACAGTTTAACAAGTTGAGTGCATCTGCCCGTAGGTGAGCAGTGGTTTAACAGGTGCAAAATGAGTGCCCATAGCTGAGCAGTGATTTAACACCCTCAAACTGTGTGCCCCTTGCTGAGCTGAGCATACTATGCGTGCTGACAGCCAAATAAGGCGTAAGCCAGCGCACCCTGTTTGCACGGAGCTGCGCACCGCGCAAACAAGCTAACCAGCGGGCAACGTTGAGCAAGCTGTAACAAAACTGCCTTTACACAGACACACCCCCTAGCCTGTCTAGACAGTCATAAAATATAAAAAGCAGTGGCCAGGTTCGATCCCAGGATGCCATGCACCATAGCCAAGGTACTGAACCACTAAGCTACGACAGCTGTATTCAGAAATGCAGTAATAGCAAATATGTAGGAATGAATAGAAAGTGGAGCATGACAAAGCAGGTTTTGTGAAGTGGATACAATTCCAAAATGGCCAATCACAGATAAGTGCGGGAAAATGGCATATATAAGCTCCATAGGCGGGAATACACAGCATAAACGATTGTAGAACTGACTTGCAGCCAGAATGTCAGGTGTAGGTAAGGGTAGTTGCTTTCGAGCACAGAGGTGGGTCATTGAAGAGTCCAGATACATGGTCTGGCTCCTAGTCCACAATCATGAGGCCCAACTCATGCAGGGCCAGGTCCTGTGGGGAGCATATAGGGCTGAGGCGTGGGACCGGTTGGCTCATGATCTTACCAGTGCCATAGGGATTCCAAGGACTGGTGAGCAGGTCCGTCACCACCATGCGGACCTGAAGAGATGCAAGCAGGACCAATTGAACCTTTGGATCCAGGAGGCCCGGCAAATGCCCAACGCCCCACTACTAAGTTACATTTAATTATGTATGTAAGAAACTAAATTAGCTGATATTATGGAGATGTGTATTCCAATATTACTTCATTTATATTACAGCTGCAGGTGTCCGTTCTGCGAACCGACGAGCCTATGGCGATAAGCTGGTGTGGTTGCGCCACCAGGCAGGTCAGTAATCCACTCCCAGTAACTGTAAAGAAATATAAAAGTATGACAGTTAGCAAAAGAGTGCAGTGTAGTCACTAAGTAATAAAATGTGCAAGTAACAGTGTAAAAGTGTTTGCAAGTATTGCTTGATTACAAAAGTGTGTTGCAGTCTGAAATCCAAACAGAAAAATGAAAATGTCTGAAATAAATTCTGAAATAAAGATGCCCCACCTATAATATCATAGTGCACTACCTGCAGCAGGCTGAAAATTATAGCTGCAGAAGATGAGCAACTCACATGTGTGAAATATATCCCTGTTGAAATACTGAAACATGACAGAAGTGAGACTGCTGGAAAGGATTGTAATAACTACAGGTAAAACATGTCAATAAAGCATAGAAGTAAGTACCATCCTAAATAGTAAAATGAAAACAAGTGAGAGGGTGTGAGAAAGAGTTATGAATCCACCAATAAAGTAGTAATAACCCCTGTATAAAGTATACTGCAGTCAGTACAGAATGAAATGAATGTGACAAGTAGAACCAAACTGTGAAATGTGTCCAAAGTGTTGCTGCAGCTGGAATGTGTACCCCAAAATCTGGATATGTTGCTCTCAGTCTGCAATATGCAGATAGTATGATTGTCTGAAATATCAAACATCCACAGTTGTCTATAGCTATATAAAGCAAATGTAGCAGGATGATGTAGCTGAACAAAGCCAGATATGAATGTGTATGAATAACAATAAAATGTATATTGATGTAGCAGTAACAGTCCTATCACCAAATTGAAGTAGTTATCATATAGGAAACTGTAGTTAGAACAGTAGTGTGTATGTATATCTGTAGCTATTAGAAATGTACAGCATATGTATTGGTATTCAAAGGTGTTAATAATATTTTCTTCACCCCACCCTATAACCACATATAATCCATTCCACGTGAAAATGGTATGTGCAATCACAATTAACACCCCTGGACATTTGTCCTCATGGGTCATAAATATTTGCATGTCCGTTGATGCATCTGCCCTGTTCATATATCCAAACCTGATGGCCTGTTGCCATCAATCAACCCTGCATGTTGTTGGACTGTGTATTGCTGTTCAAATTATGGATGTGTTATGCTTGCTGTTCAATGGTGTGAATATCTGGGTGTTTGGTTAATGGGAATACTAATGCATGCTGTTACAACTAATTGCGAATGGTATTGTATGTTACTAACCCAAACTGTCATGACATAATGCAAAACATAGGATGACAGGGAAGGCGGGTTCCAGTGGACCCACCTCTCCCACCTCAGCTGGCGAGTGCACCTGGCACTAGTGCCCAGTCTGAACCCTCCTCCGGTGGCCCTGTGCCACCTGCGGGTGGAAGCGCTGCAGGGGATGGGGCCTGTCCCCCCTCTGCAAGTGTGGCTGGAGGAGAACCACCACTCACCCTCCATAGCGTCTGGACTGTGGTGCGTAGGGAGATCCGGGACTCTGTTCTCGAGCCCCTACGCCAGCTTGAGGCACAGGTGGCACAACTTACGGGCATGCCTGTTGCCTGGCCTACACAGCCCCCAGCACAGCCCCATCCTGGGCAGTGAAGGAACAGTGGCAACTGCCCATGGGTGGGGATATCAGTTCCACTGTTGCCATCTGTGGGCTCATGGGCTCTGGATATACAAACCTCCGTCCCCGTCAATTGTGTAACCCCCCCACACGTGTCATACACCGCTCCTGTATGTGTCTTGTTTGTCTTGTCT
Organism: Protopterus annectens; assembly: GCF_019279795.1. Taxonomy (NCBI): domain Eukaryota; kingdom Metazoa; phylum Chordata; order Ceratodontiformes; family Protopteridae; genus Protopterus; species Protopterus annectens. Next base: position 1,080,048,562 of record NC_056739.1, on the reverse strand, counting down.
GTTGACCTACCCAACCTACCTCCCCAGCTATACCGACTTCCCTCACCTGACATACCACTCTTACCTGAAAAAAAAAAAAAAGGGCACTCTGTACCCACAAAAAAATTACGCCCCATACATAGCTGCCCATTCCGCACATATGTCTACCAGACATGGAAACTATCAATTACAATTGGCTGTACAACAAGTATTACTGTTGTCCTTACACCTCTCTCAGGGGTGGAAGGTATCAAATGTCACACCAAATTACAAACATATGCACAGCTGTTGCTGATGAAGGAATGGGCAGCTATGGGCCTTACCTACATCCCTCCTGCAAAACCCAAGCTTGTTTCCCTACTGTCTTACCCTCTTTGTGGCCCCTTTTTCACCACTTTCCTGTCTCCCCATTTTCATTTCTTTCAAAGAAAACAGCGCGGGTGTGCGCAAGAGTAAGCACGTTTAAGTGGTTGTAAGCGGGTATGCGTGTGTGTGTGCAGAGCTAAACGCCAGTGCGCATGCGTGAGCTCCGCGCAAACCAGCGCTAACCCGGTTACAACTGCTTAAAAGTGCCTTAGTCACTTTGATTGACAGGTCCTGTAGTCAGTTCAGAAGCAAAATAAAATCCCACTGACAGTCCCGAACCCAGGACCTTGGAAACAGTAGTCTGCATGACTTACCACTAAGCCATGACTCTTATACAAGAACATTGTGCTAAAATAAATATATCATATAATAGTAGGAATGAATGTAAAGGGAATATAGGATGTGTAGTACACAAAGCATGTCATTTAGAATTACTGTCAAAACTAGTGGATTTCCATAATAGTAGTGTGTGAACAGAAACAGCCATGCTAGTTGGTAGCTAGTAGGTAATAATGTCACTGTAGCACCTTGCAAGCCACACATATACTCGCAGCAGGAAAATCACTGCCCATACCCCACAACCTCTTACAGGAACACATCCGGACAAAGTAATAAAATATGTGGAGCAAAGGCCCCAAACCAGGGAGACATTACAAATAATGTTACAACAAACACAGACAGTTCAGAGAGTAACAGGGTCTGCATTTTGTGGGATGTTTGGAAGGGTATGAAGTCTGAAACTTGAATGTTTGTCACTATATTCTGACTTGAGCCCAGAGTGATTTGCCAGAAAAAGCTGTGCATGTGATATTGACCAAAATATGAGGCAGAAATGTGGACAACCTGCAAATATTTGTACACATGAGAGGTCTGACACCACCATATTTGAATAGTTAAGAGCCTAGACATAGCAACAGTGAATGACTTACAGGGATGCCCCACAGACTCCATGTGAAATGTACAAACAGTAGGCAGAAAGGTGTAACAACACATGCAATGGTAACTATGGAGTCCTGAAAGTATTCACCACTTGCATGGCAGAATAAGTGTAGTAATACATATGCTCATGCTAACCCACAGTCACAACTGCAGCATACCAGACAATTTAATGGGTGTACCCTACTGATATGTACCATTCCATGAGGCAGATAACAAATGAACCTGAGAGTCTCTGGGGCCTGCTCAGCAGCATACTCAAATACCCTAATAGATGTCAAGGCCCACACCATGGCCAGACCACACTGCATGCTGTAACACCCTAGCAAATATAGCAAGCATTCCAAGGTGTGAATGTAAATGGAAAATAGGAAAGCTACAGCAGCACACTACAGTCAGGACACCTAGCAGGCATACAAGTAGTGACTGTAAAGGGCAAATATTGAAGCCTTAGCAACAAAGTGCAAGCAAAAGTGAAAGGAAAGCACACACACACACATTCACAGTAGTAGTAGTTGTAGGTGTCAGTGTACATACACAGTTAGTACAGGAAACTGGAGAAATGAATGGAGGAATGTTAATCTACAACACAGCTGGAAATATGAGAGAGATACCAATCTTTACACTCACAGAACACTGTCCACAGCATACCAGCATGGTCCCTGCCCTTAAATTCTGAAAGGGCTACGTCTATCTCACATACCTTTTTATAGCACTGTTCTGAAATCACAGTGAGAACTGCAATCAGTACACAACTGGCTGCATGCAATTAGCAAATGCTGGCTAACAACTGGTGCAGAGGCCATCACATGGGCATATGCAGATACCTACAAATGTATGCTGCACTCCCAGTCCACACATGCAATACTTTCATTGCACCCTGAGGAGGATGTGAGAGACAGACAGAGAGAGAGAGAGAGAGAGAGAGAGACAGAGACAGAGACAGAGACAGAGAAAATTGAAATTAAGCAGACACAAACAAAACTGTTCAGCAACAGCCACCTGAAAGCTGACAACTGGGAAGTGGAGCAGCAGGACAGAAAACCAGATGGCAACACAAGCAGCTGTGACAAACACAGGTAATGTAAAGTGATACTATAAAGGTCTACATACTGTGAACCCTCCATATGTGTCATTGGTCTGTATCCATATGTATATGAAGATGTGTAAAGGGCAGGGACATACAGCAACTATCAGTGAAGGCTGTACATACATTTGTATGTGAGAGCATCTATGTGCACATATCAATGTAGGTTGACTGTAGGTTGTAGTGCAATGTACAAAGTAGGTTTCACAGTTATGTATGTTTAGCAGTATGTTAGTGTGTGTATACAGTATGGTAGATAAACATGTTGATATACCTGTCTATCATATGGATATGTATGTATGTCAAAATATGTATGTATGTATGTATATATATATATATATATATATATATATATATATATATATATATATATATATATATATATATATATATGATATGCATATATGTATACATACATAGAGAGAGATGTAGGAATACATAGACAGATGTAGATAGAATATGTACAAACATATATATGCAATGCACACATACAGATATAGATATATGTAGATACATATACATAGACAGACTGATCTGACTATCTACAGGTATGACTGTATATGATGACCTCAACACCCCCTGTCCCACCCCCTCTGTCACTCTCACCCCCTCTGTGTCCCCCCCCTCTCCACATCTATAGCAATATATGTACATCAATATATATATGTGTATATGTATACAGACATATATATATATATATATATATATATATATATATATATATATATATATATATATACATATAGATATATCTATATACATATACATATATATATATATAGAGAGAGAGAGAGAGATGTATATAAATTCTGAGTGAGGCACATGTGTACAGATGTATTGCAACAGGTGCCTGGTGACAAAGGCATGGAGTGAACACCAGTGTCAAAACCGGAGTACCATAGCCCATTTCAAATCATCTACACCAGTAACCACCAGATATGTGATTGGCTGCCCACCACTGCATGTGTCAGGGGTGAACAGGGTCATAAATGTGTACAATAGTGGGCCCAATGATATTCACAGTGGCACACTATTCCTGGAATACCTACACATGGTATGTGTCAGCAGACATGGTGTGTCAGCTATGGACATGTAGGTCGGTGTACCCCTCCACACTACATAATGGATGCCATGGTATGGACCTCACATGACAGCTACAGATATGGAGAAGGACACAGTGACATGTACAACACTGTGACAATGCACTCAAACACATTACCAATGCACAGTGACTGACAACACCACAGAGTACACACATACTACCCACATAGAGGTTACCACTCCCGGATTTACATACATAAGTCACACCCATGACAGATGTCCAACAACCATAGTAACACCTCACACCATCCACAACCTAAATGACTGCTGTGTGTCGTCCATGCCACCGCAATAGAGAGCACATGTGTAGGTAAAAGTTCCTACCCACAGATAAGACATACCCTGCAATAAACCACACAGTGTTAAGAAGCAAGACTCCCTATGAGTACATGTCACACATACCCCTGCTGAATGTTAGTCAGATAGGTAATATGCCATATGAGTCACCCTGTGTAACTGTGTGACAGCAGCAGGTACCATCACACCACATGTGTCACAATGGTCAGGGTAGCAGAACAGTATGCTGCTGTAGTCCTAGGGGTAATAGCATATTGTATAGTATTGTATTGTAATGTAATGTATTGTGTTGTATTGTATTGGTATGTTGAGGTGCCTCCTTCGTGGAGTGGAACCACTGCTGCTGTGCGCCAGTGTACAGGTACATATCCTGTAGTCAGGCTAGTGTTACATAGCACTTCTATATGTGTGTTTAGCTCCTGTCAGAGTTTATGTAGCATGCAACTGGGGATACCATCAGGTCCCTGTCATGTTGTGTATTCTGCTTTCATGAGGGCGGCTCTCACCTGGACATCTGTGATGACAGGGAGGTTACAGTCAGCTGGGATAACTATGTCTTATTCTGGGGAGAGGGGTGACACCTGCACTGAACCTGGCTGCCACAATGTTGTCAATATCTGTGGTTTCAGTGAAATATTTGTTGTTGTGTACTAACTATGGGCATAGAGGATGGATTCTGACCAGGTTGCTAACATAACTGAAGAAGGCCTTCTGGTTATCTGTAGTGTCCCTCTTGATTTCCCTCTCAAAGTTGCCCATGTATGTTTGTATGATGGAAAATAGATCCTTACTAGTGCTGCTCAGACATGCCTTCCCTTTATGGAATTATGCTCTGTCTTGCAGTAGCTTCCATCTTCTGTAATACAATCTGTCTATGGCTGGGGTCCACCAGACAGGATGCTGTCCCTTTGTGGAGAGTGTCTTGGTCATATATGGGATTGCATGATCCATGCATTCTCGGAGATGTCTGTAGAAAGCATTTGTGTAGGGGTCAGCATTGTGGGTTGTATCTGCCACTGGCCCAGTGGGCTGAAAGGATACCATGTCACTGTTACAAAGTGTAAAGTTTGCATCTGCAATGTTATTCACTATAGTCGTTTGGGCTGGTGGTGGAGGTGGTATATGTATATCCAGGGAAATTAGTGTGTGGTCAGCTCACAGTAGTTGATGATGTAGGCCATACAGTACCTAGATACAAACCCCCAGAGTGAGGAGGTGCTCTTGACCTGAATCAGTGTTCTGACTGCTGGGGTTTGGTAGTATGTTGTATGGAGTGTGCCAGGTACTGTTGCACAGTTGCTGGCTGAGCACTGATACCTGGCCATTTACATGTGTATCCACCAATAGACAGACAGATGCTATATATGTGAGATATGTTGTATCATAACAGTCGAGTAGCATGTGTAGTATGTGTGCCAAATTCTGCTGACATATATTGCTGATATCAGGTTATTTTCTTTTTCAGGTACATGGCTCACCCGCGGAATCCCACTTACTCCACAGCTGAGGATGAGGAGATACACCAGAGCCTGGTGTGGGATTATGCAATACTCTTTTCCTGCACCAGCCAGAATCAGCAGGAGAGGGCTGTACTGTGGCAAGACCTGGTCCGTCGGGTAAATGACATAGGCATGCATAATAGGATATATGAGCAGGTACGACATCACTGCAGTGATTTAATCAGAAATGTTCGTCAGCGTGCATCGGATATCCACAGGCAACAGGTTGCCACAGGTGGTGGGGTGGCTACACATCCCCCACTCACCAGACTGGAGGGACTACTCATGAGTGTAGTGGCTCCTGTCCGCCAACAACAACAGCAGCAGACATGCATTATGATGGAGGCTGGAGCCACGCAGCAGCAAGACAGTGAGCGTGCAGGTAATATGCCATATGTATAGTTGACTGTTGTGTACACTGGTAGTTAATGCATGTGTGAGGTGTGTCCTTGGTTTGTAGCTGTCACCATAGTATTTAATGTGCAAGTGTGATATCCTCAATATTAGCAGCTGACCTGTGAAAGGCGACTGTTGTACTACTTTCCTGTATCATACTCAGTAACAATGGCACAGTTGTGCCCACTGACATTAGTATCTTCACGTCTGCAGGTCCCTCCGGTGTAACAGCAATGCAGCCTATCCATGCTGGTGAGTGTGTATTAACAATACCTGCAATAGTCTTGATAGTAATAGTAATATTAGGCTCATTTAGTAGTGCTCTTTGTATGCATGTAGGTGTGTCTGTGTGTTGATATCACACATACTGAGTACTGTACAATTGTGTGAAACTGTGTGCATGTGTACGTGTGCATGTGTGCACCTGTACATGTGTGCATGTGTGCACCTGTGCATGTGTGCATGTGTGCATGTGTGCATGTGTGCACGTGTGCATGTGTGCACCTGTGCATGTGTGCATGTGCACATGTGTGCATGTGTGCATGTGTGCACCTGTGCACGTGTGCATGTGTGCATGTGTGCATGTGTGCACGTGTGCATGTGTGCATGTGCGCATGTGTGCATCTGTGCATGTGTGCATGTGTGCATGTGTGCATGTGCACATGTGCGCATGTGTGCATGTGTGCATCACTGGTAATGTGTAGACATTGTAAACTGTGTTTCCTGTTTCCCTCCCACAGGTTCTGGTGCTGCTCTGGTGTCATGTAGCAGGGAACCTGAATCAGGTGCCATGGGTACTGATAATGATGACATCTGTGTAATGGCATAGGAAGGTATGCCAGGGTCCGCCTTTGGTCAGCCGATTGACAGTACACAGCTGTCGACCCCATCAATGCGCACAGTTATCCTGCCAATACACCCTTTGTCACCAATGTCCCTAGGTGATGGACAGCATACAGTGGGCATTGACCAGGGTAATGTGGTATCTGTGGCACATGCCTCGCCACACAGCAGCCATGGGCATGGCCCAGAGATGGTACCACACAGACAGATGTCCAGGGGTTCTCGTGGGAGCATCCGTGGGCATACTGCCCCTGTCAGACGTGCCCACAGAGGTCTTACAACCTCAGCTATGTTTCGGGCTGTCATGCAGGCACAGTCACGTATGGAACGCTACATCAGACAGGGTCTAAGGGAGCTGACAGCATGTCGCGCAGCCATGACTGACAGTATGCGTGACATTGCGGCTGCCATCCGTGATTTCACCAATGTCATAGACAGACGTTGTGGGGACATATTAGACCGGTTCCACAACTACATGTCCATGAGCCAGGGCAATGGTGGACGGTTGAGGCGTCGACGTGGCTGTATGCCAGCAACAGCAGCAGCTGGCAGTCATCGCGGATGACAACACGGCCGCAGCCGCCCCCGTAGTGCCAGCAGCAGCCCCAGCAATGCTGGGTCTGTGCTGTCATCAGACCGCCCCAGGAGACCACGTGCACGTGGCTCTGGCCAGGCCCGACAGGGATCTGTGTCCAGTCAACGAACACCTGCTTCTGATGACAGTACCCAGTCTGGGTTGGTACCGGATACGGTCCGTAGCACCCCTGCAAGGCACAGGTACCGTGTCCGTGGCCAGAGACACTGATCTGTATGACCTGGCAGGTACAGTCTGTGGCTGTCCACAAACACCAGTATATGGCAGCCATGAGGTGGAACTGTGTGCATCCATACACACATGCGAATTGACAACACCTAGGGCTACCGCATACACACACACACTGCATCAACATTGCCCCACCTTCTACTGCTGTCCCTCACCAACACACATACACATACATGTCAATCGGTGGTATCGGTGGCTGACTCAGGCATACCAAGTTCACACCCTGTGCATATGATGAAACTGTGCCACCTCCTGCAATCTGTAACAACTGTGCAGGTACAGGTTAACATGTTGCTGATGCACAGGGTGACCACATAGACGTGTAGTAATAGTATCATGTTGTTAACAGTACTGTGTGCTGAATTAATTGTGGGTATATCACAGCATGCCTGATGCAGTAAGGGTGTGATTGCCATGTACTGTTGTCTACACCCATGGTAAGTACCATAGTGTATCATCTGCACATGTTGGCATACTGGTGGTAATGATGTCAACATAAGGCTACATACATAGGTAGCACAGGGGATAATGTAATGAATGTAGTAATACGCAATGATGGACATGTAAACTGCAAGTGGCATGTTGCCCACACTGGACTCTGCAATGCGGATGTTTGAGGATGTTGATATGTGTGCAGTACTACACGACTGGTAAAGGACACACAGGAGCACCCTAGCACTGCAAGCTCACATCTCATACCATGCTAGACAGCCCCAACACACAAAACTAACTGTCACAGGAGGGAGAGTCCCCATATATGTCAGGGGTACTGTGGTGGCAGGCCAGGTAGCATACATCCTACTAAGTATGGAACCACTGAGTGAAGGCTCAGTGTCTGTTATTTGACATGTGTATTACTGCAGGTATGAGCACATGGGTTTCCATCCAGTTATTGTACATCCTGACAGTACATGGTCTGTACACTTGTGTGCGCTGAGACTGGACCCTAGCCATCTGACCCGTGTATTTCCATGTACATGTGCATAGTGCCTGCATATATGCAGTGTTACCTACTGGAAGTGGTACAGCTTGTTTGTTGTACAATGGATTACATGCAGCCCTGTTTACTGTAGCTTTGTTTGCATGCATGTTTGCTTGCAATTACCCTGGAATACTGATCCCACCTGCAATGCATAGTTATAGAGCTTCTGTGGACTCCTAGTGCCATCTGCATAGCTTACTATATGTATGTCCATGTCTCACTTGACAGAATGTCACTGTTTGTCCTGTTCACATGTACGTTGCCTGTGACACATTGCATATGACCTACCTGGCATGTGTCCACGTGAGCAGTCATATATGCTACTGCTAACTAATCACAGGCACTACACCCTCACATATTCATCTTCTGTTGAACCACCTGCTTCGCTAGGGACGGCCTGCACCTGTCACCCCTGGGCTTTCAGATATTGGCAAAGGCTCTTGCTACCCCCATAGTGCCTATGTTAGGCAAGGCTCAAATGACAAACCCACCTTCATAGGTATCACAAGGGATAAGAAACTAAGAGTAATGCTACCCAACGCCAGAAGTCTAAACCTCAAGATGCATGCACCCAAAACTCTCCTTGGCATGGAGAACATCGATATCTGTGCAGTAACAGATGCCTGATTCAGGGCTACTGAGAGCACACCAGCACTACCAGGTTTAACCTCATACCATGCTTTTCAGCCCCAAAACTTGGAACGAACCACAAATGGAGGGGGAGTATTGATATTCATCAAAGATACCCACACCTCCAGGTTGGTGGCAAAGCACCAAGCATCAGAGACTATCCATGTGCAACTAACAATGGGTGAAACTGCCTTCCAGGTTATAGCCTGCTACAGACCACCCTCCCAAACCCAAGAACTACACTTGGCTGTCCTGTGAACAGTGGAAATATGAAGGTCTCTCCAAACACCATTATATTGGGCGACGTCAACTACCCAAACATGGACTGGGAGCATGACTCTAGCTCCAACACCCTAGGCCAAAGATTCCTAGAATATATGAGCTCAAATGCTATGGAACAACTTGTTACCACTCCCACAAGAAGGGGAAACATACTGGACCTGATCATCACCAACATGGGGACTCTATGCTCCAGACCAGAAGTGTATCCCTCACTGGTAAGATCTGACCATAAACTAATCTCACTGGATATTCACATCCCGACCCCACCCACTGCCCAGAACACCACAGTGAACAACTTCTCTAAAGCAAATTCACACTCCTCAAAACTGAGGTGGAAACCTTCAAAGCCCCTGGGCCTGTGGAAACTACAGACCAGACCGCAGATTCCTCTATAAACGCATTCTATGGACACCTTTAGGAATGCATGGATCATGTGATCCCGAATAAAACCAAGACCCAATCCTCCAAAGGCAGACGTCCTGTCTGGTGGACCCAAGCCATAAACAAACTACACAATAGAAGGAGGAAGCTACTAAATGATAGAGCAAATTCCCAAATAGGGAAGGCATCACTGACCAGTATTAGCAAATAACTACAGGCACTCATAAGATTGTCTAAGGCCAGCTTTGAGAGAAATTGCACAGGACACTAAGGATAATCACAAGGCTTTCTTTAGTTATGTTAGGAACCTGGGTGGTAATTCCCAGATATGCTCAGAGGTAGTCCAAAATGTCAATAGAAACACCAAACCCACAGACATTGCCAACATTCTAGCTGACAGGTTCAGCGCAAACTTCTCACCCCCCTCCACACTGAAAGGGCAAATATGTATCCCAGCACAGTGCTGCCCCCCTGACATCTCAGATGCTCAGGTAAGAGCCACCCTCTCCAAAGCAATACACACTGCATCAATGGGACGAGACAGTGTCCCGGGCTGTGTCCTACATGACCTCCAAGACATGCTACTACCAAACATAAACCTACTGTTCAATCCCAGCCTTACTACAGGATATGTGTCCAAAGTGTGGCGTACAGCAACAGTGGTCCCTCTACAGAAAGGTGGTGCCTCAATGGATCCTGGACACTATCACCCCATAAGCCACACTAGCTTGGTCTGCAGAGCTATGGAAAGGATCATCATGGACCACATAAATATAGATTTTGCGGACTTACAGACATGGGTTCATACCCAGTTTGGCTTTGTTAAGGGCAGATCCTGCCTCTCAAACCTGGTTGATTTCTTTGAAACAGTCACCAAGGCCATTGACGAGGGGAAGGTGGTTCACACAGCCTACCTGGACCTCGCAACAGCCTTCAAAACAATACCCCACTCGGGCATTCTAGAGAAGCTCACCAGCTTAAATATAAGCCCCTATGTCACTAGATGAATTGCACACTGGCTCAAGGACAGAACCCACATGGTTAGAATTGCTGGAGCCATGCCAGACTCCAAACCAGTTACGAGTGGTGTCCCACAAGGCTTAGTCCTGGGACCTCTCTTGTTTGGTATATATTTATCGGAAATACAGGCCAACACGGAAGGACTGTGGCTGACCAAATATGCAGATGACTGCAAACTGGCCGCCATAATCGACTCTCCAGCCGACACAAGCATCTTCCAAAGGGGCACCATAGAAACAGACAACTTGTGCCAGAGCCATGGCCCCCAGCTGAATGCAAAAGTGTGTATAGTCATCCCCTTTGGCAAAAACAAAGTGCCCACAAAGTACCACATAGGTGGTACTTCATTACGTACAGAAGAAGTAATTAGGGACCTGGGGACCCAAGTTGATAGCAATCTCTCATTTGACAACCACGTGGCCAAAGTGGTTAGAAAGACATTGTATATAGCCCACCCCATCATGAAGGGATTCACAACTACATCAGGGGAGGACATTGTGCCTCTTTACTCATCCCTCATCAGGCCCATAATTGAGTACAATCCCCCTGTCGGGATGTACCTTACCAGACACCTGCAGCAACTGGAAAGACCCCACAAGTACCTCACCAAGAGGATCAAAGGGCTCAAACAGATGCCATATGCTGACCGGTTAAATAAAGCCCAGCTCTACTCAGTGGCATACCGCCTGTTCAGAAGCGATCTGTGCCTAATGTATAACACCATGTCGAACCCGGAATTAATGGGCATGCTGCACCTGAGAATATCCAAATCCCATCGGGATACACGCTTGAGAGACCTGAGCCTCAGCACTGAAATAAATAGGACATGCTGGAGGGACAGATTCATAACCCAGAGGCTCACTTCACTCTGGAATAAAATCCCAGTCCAGGTTAGGCAGAGTCCCGCATTGACTCTCTTCAAGAGGAATCTTGATGAGTGGATGGGACATTGTAGGTTTACCCCGGGTATCACTTCTGTGTCACTGTTAGACAGAGGCACAGTATACTAACCTCGGAAAAGGGCATGGCAAGATATATTTACAATGGATGGCGACAGCCAAACACATTCTGGCTAGGTTCTTAAATGCCCTAGGGAAGATTGCCTAGTATGACGCTATGAACCTATGTACCTTGTTCCCCATTGGCCCTATGTGCTGTTAATCACCATGGCAATCACAATACTATGGTAGCATGTTCAAAGGTCAGTTGTCAGTCACCTCTATGCTACAGTTGTGGAATATGTGGGTCATGTGGCAATGTCACAGCTGCCACATGTACACAGTCAACCCTCTCCCCTACACATGGACGTGCAACACATGTATGAGATGGAACCACATAGCCAAACTGGGGACTAAGCACTCTGAACCCAGTACTGGCATAACCTGTCAGGTGGCATGCAATACTACAGTGACTACAATACCAGTCTGATGTAGACCTACACTGACAGCAATACAAGCACGTGAACCCACTGGGCCATTTGTGGAGCCTTAGAATAGCATCCTGCCTGAGCAGCACACACCTCTGCAGCTGGCACACAGGCATATGTTATGCCAGAACACATCACACATAACACATAGCACACAAATCCTGTGTGCCAGTCACAGCCTGTACGGCTAGACAACACACCTGCCACAGTTGTGTTAGCTACCTTTATTGTCCGGTACTGTATGGTCACATTCACCAGACTGGACAAGGTGAAGGTCACAGTGATATGCCTGTGGGGCACTATGGTCCACCACATAACACAAGCATACAGGTCAGTCAGAGGCATGGACACATATGACTCAGTCATTGTCCATGCCACATACCTTCTGCTGTACTTGTAGGGTGCTGACATCATCAGTGTTTAGAAAGGGGAATGTGCATCCTGTAGTCTGTTCTCCTAGTTGCCAAAAGGGGCATTTTCCTCACACACACTAACCCCCCTCAGCCAAACACACACACTTGCAGGATTCAAACCCCTACCTAACTATGTTATGACACTCGAGACAGATGCATCAGCAGAGCGCGCTATTCACATTACTTGTAAGGTTTCCCTTCTCTTGCTGTACTTATAGGGTGCTGACATCATCAGTGTTTAGAAAGGGGAATGTGCATCCTGTAGTCTGTTCTCCTAGTTGCCAAAAGGGACATTTCCCTCACACACACACTAACCCCCCTCAGCCAAACACACACACTTGCTATTTGCAGGATTCAAACCCCTGCCTAACTATGTTATGACACTCGAGACGGACGCATTAGCGGAGCACGCTATTTGTATTACTGGGAGGTTTCCTTTCTTCTGCTGTACTTATAGGGTGCTGACATCATTAGTGTTTAGAAAGGGGAATGTGCATCCTGTAGTCTGTTCTCCTAGTTGCCAAAAGGGACATTTCTTCTCACACACACACTAACCCCCCTCAAATAAACACACACACTTGCCATTTGCAGGATTCAAACCCCTACCTAACTATGTTATAACACTCGAGACGGATGCATTAGCGGAACATGCTATTCGCATTACTGGGAGGTTTCCCTTCTCTTGCTGTACTTATAGGGTGCTGACATCATCAGTGTTTAGAAAGGGGAATGTGCATCCTGTAGTCTGTTCTCCTAGTTGCCAAAAGGGACATTTCCCTCAAACACAATTGCACACACACTAGCCTCCTAAGCCAAACACACACACTTGCCATGTGCAGGATTCAAACCCCTACTTAACTATGTTTATTACGACACTTGAGATGGATGCATTAGCGGAGCGCGCTATTCGCATTACTGGGAGGTTTCTCTTCTCCTGCTATACTTATAGGGTGCTGACATCATCAGTGTTTAGAAAGGGGAATGTGCATCCTGTAGTGTGTTTTCCCAGTTGCCAAAAGGGTCATTTTCCTCCCACAGACTTGCACACACACCAACCCCACTCACACAGCATTTGTAGGATTCAAACCCCTACCTAACTATGCTATGACACTTGAGATGGACGCATCACCGGAGTGTGCTATTCGCATTACTGGGAGGTTTCTCTTCTCCTGCTGTACTTATAGGGTGCTGACATCATCGGTGTTTAGAAAGGGGAATGTGCATCCTGTGGGGAGGCAGACACCAAGCACACTCTGGCTAAGCTGTCATTCCCTAGGGCAAACAGCCTAGTGTTGACCTCTACACCCATATGTTTAATTGTCAAATGCACATTATTTGTTGCTGATAGACTGTTTGCACGTCTTTATTGCCATAGCATTCCCTGTTTGTATGAACAACTTGTGTATCTGTGGAAGATGTTTGCAAATGGGAGGGATTCACTATATCACGTATGTCTCTGTAGTCATTTAACTGTGTGCACTGGGCAGATTGCTGTAATGTGGTTGGTTCCTGGAATAACACGTAAAAATACCAGATATGTGTGGCCAACTGCTAAACTGAGATTTGGCCTAAGTGTGTGAGCATGCCCAGTTCAGCCTTCCCATGGCATGTTGTCTGACATATGTCTCATTTATCAAAGTGTGTGAGCATGCCCAGTGTGAGCATTCCATATGTTGAACTCTGCAGCCCACCACATTTGTGGATGAGTGTGAACTTCAACAAATATCTCCCGTTTATGGTTGTGTGTTGTGTGTCATGTTGTGTAGTTACTGTACAACTGCTTTGTGTGTGAACACAACAGGATTATACTGTGCCTGCAGGGTTTGCATGGGATACTTTGCATACAGTTGTCAACATCCTTTCACACTGACCTAACACTGTAGTACTGTATAGTGTAGTGGTTCAGTACTTTGACTGTGGTGGACAGTATCCTGGGCTTTAGTCCTATCACTGCTTTACATTTCCATAGTGAGCACAACAGCCTGGTTAGGGGCCAGTTGTGCACATCTGACCATGTTGCATTATGTTCAGATATGAACTACTAAAACCAGGCTTGTCCAACATTGGTAGTGTATTCCACAACATAGGTGTACATTTGCAAACACTAGCGATGTGCCCTAGGCCATTTCTAATGCTAGTCGGAGAGTGTGTTTGTCCTTCGACACACATTGTAAGTGGAGTTTGCCATGACATATGTCATGGTTAGTATACTGTGCTTCTGTCTACCTGTGACATGACAGTGATACCCAGGATAAAGCTACCATCTCCCATCCACTCATCAAGATTCCTCTTGAGGAGAATCGATAAGTGACTCTATGGGTAGCCTGTACTGGGAGTTTACTCATGGGTGGGGGTGGCTTCTGTGTTATGGATCATGCAGTACAGGTTGTCCTATGTAAGTCAGTGCTGGGGTTCAGGTCTCTCATGTGCATAGCTCACTGCCATTCAGATTGTACAAGGTGCAGCATGTTTATTGATACCAGCTTGGACATGGCTTTATACATCAGGCACAGCTTGCCTCTGGGTAGGCAGTATGGCAGTGTATGTAGCTGCAGTTTGTTTAATCAGGCAACACATGGCATCTGTGCAAGCTCTTTGATACTCCTGGTGAGGTACTGTTGGGGACTTTACAGTTGATGGAGGTGTCTGCTGAGGTACATCCCACAGGGGCTATTGTAGTCAATTGTAACGCTGATGAAGGATGACTGCAGAGCCACAATGACCTCCCCTTATCTAGATCTGAGAACCTTCATGATTAGGTGGGTATATGGTATGTTTCTGTAAACACTACAGCACATGTTTGTCCAATGCAGGATATCTATCACCTTGTGTCCCCAGGTCTCTCATTACATGTTAAGTATGTAATGGGTTAACACCTATGTGGTAATTGGTGGGCACTTACTGAATATCCACGGGGGTTGACTATACACTTTTCTGCAATTAGCTTGCTGACATGGCTATGGCACCAGTTGTCTGTTTCTATGTGGCCCTTTTGTGGGATGCTTGTGTCAGCTGGTGGATCATATATGGTGAGCAGTTTGTAGTCCTCTGCAAACATGTTCAGACACAGTCCTTCCATGTTGGCCTGTACCTATGGGACATATATACCAGACGAGGGAGATCCCAGGACCAAGCCTTGTGGGATGCCAGTTATATCTGGTTTGTAGTCTGACATGGCTGCAGCATGTCTGACCATGTCTGTTCTGTCCTTGGTCTGGTTTGCAACCCCTCTACTGACATAGGGGTTTATATTTAAGCTGGTGAGCATATCTATAATGAACACATAGGGTATTGTATAGAAGCCTTTGCAAGGTCCAGCTACGCTGTGTGGACCACATTGCCCTCATCAATGACCTTAATGACTTTTTCAATTGAGTCAAACATGTTTAGGGGCAGGATCTGCACTTAAGAAAGCCACACTGGGTAGAGTCCGGTGTCAGTAGGTCCTCAATATCTTTATGTCTGCGGTACATGCTGATCCTTTCCATAGCTGTGCAGACCGAGCTTCTCAGGATTCTGGGGTGGTAGTTTTCAGTATCCATTCAGGCAACACCTTTGTTGAGAAGGACCACTGTTGTTGTACACTGCTCTTTGGGTACATATCCTGTGGTAAGGCTGACATTGAGCAGTAGTGTGATTTGGCATTCCATTCATCTTGGAGTCCATGTTGGACTCAGCCCAGGACACCATCTCATACCATTGCTGCTGTGTGTTTTGCTTTGTAGATGCTGGCTGTTACCTCAGCATCTGCAATGTCAGGGGCCAGCAGTCTGCTGGGATAGGTATTTTGCATTCGGGGGGTTGCACTGCACCTGTCAGGATGTATGTTGGCAATATGTGTGTGTGTTTGGTATGTTGTTTGTGATATTTGTGTGATTCAGAGCATATCTGTGAATTCCCAACACGGTTCCTACCATCAGTTGTGAAAGCCTTGGGATTATCCTTAGTGTCCTGTACAATTTGTATCTTCATAGGTTCATACTAGGCTATCCACCCTAGGGCATTTGTTAGCCTAGCCAGAGTGTGTGTGGCTTTTGCCACCCCTTGCTATATGAATATTATGGCCATTTATGATTTGCTTTGCTGTGCCTCTGTCTGGACGTGACACAGTGAAGACCCCCAGTGTAACTCTACGATCATCCATCCACTTGGCAAGATTCCTGTTGAAGAGTGTCAGTGAGGGGCTCTGCCTAACATGGAGTGGGATTCTGGTCCAGGGTGTGGGGAGCCTCTGGATTATGTATCTGTCCCTCCAGCACATCCTATTTCATTATTTGTTGAGGTTGACATCTCTCACTCTCACAGCTCCGATGGCTTTGAGTTTTCTGGGGTGGAGCATGTCCATTACTCCTGTGTTGGGCATGGCCTTGTACAACAGGCATGCAATGCCTCTGTGTAGGCAGTATGTGACTGCATTCAGCTGGGGTGTCTACAGCCAGGCAGCATATGACATATATTTGAGACCCTTTATCCTCTTGGTGAGGTACCTTTGAGGTCTTTCTAACTGCTGCAGGTGTCAGGTAAGGTACATCCCATATGAGGCATTGTACTAGATTATGGGTGTGATAAGAGAACAGTATAGGGGCACAATGACCTCCGTTGACGTAGATGTGAATCCTTTCATGATATGGTGTCCAATGTAGACAGTCTTCCTAGCCACATTGACAATGTGAGTGTCACATAACAGGTTACTGTCCACTTGTTTCCCTAGGTCCCTGATTACTCCTTCCATACATAATGGTTTACCACCTATGTGGTAATTTGTGGTACCTTTTTTGGTATTGGGTGGGACATTCATACTGTCCAGTGTCTTCAGGATGGCTGGGTGGGGTTCCTGTGTGTGAGAGTGTGGTCTGTAGCATGCTACAGACTGTACAGCAGTCTTGCCTACAGTTAGTTGCACATGGGTGGACTCCAATGCCTTGTGCATTGTCAGTTACCTGGACGTATGGCTGTCTGTGCTGAATATGGATACTCACCCTCCTTTTATGTTTTGTTCCACGTTTTGGGGCCATAGGTTCATAGGTTCATAGGTTGGTACTAGGCTATCAGCCCTAAGGCCTATACAAGCCTAGCCATAACAATTCCCTGGCTATTTCTTCCCACATTATTTACTTTCCTGGACCCCTGTCTAGCAGGGCGACTGACGTGATCCCTGGGGTAAATTTCCTTTCTCCCATCCAATCATCAAGGCTCCTCTTGAAGAGGTCCAAAGAGGCACTCTGCTTGACATGTATGGGCAATCTATTCCAGAGTCTGGGGAGTCTCTGGGTCAGGAACCTATCCCTCCAGCATGTTTTGTTTATTGTGATGACAAGGTTTAGATCCCTGGAGCGTGTAGCTCTGAGGGATTGGGATTTCTTTAAGTGTAGCATGTCCAACAGCTCTGGGTTTGACATGGCCTTGTATGTTAAGCAGAGATCGCCTCTGAGTAGATGATATGCGACAGAGTATAGCTGGAGTTTTTTAAGGCGGTCAGCGTAGGGCATCTGCTTTAGGCCTGTGATTCTTTTAGTGAAGTATTTCTGAGGCCTTTCCAGTTGTTGCAGATGTCTTGAGAGGTACATACCAAATGGGGCGTTGTATTCTATAATGGGTCTAATGAGGGATGAGTACAGTGGGACAATTACCTCCTTTTTTCTGGATGAAAAGCCCTTCGTGATGAGGTGTGCCACATAGAAGGATTTCCTGACTGTTGTGGTGATGTGGTTATCGAAGGTGAGACCATTGTCCACCTGTGTCCCTAAGTCTCTTATCACACTTTCTGTGTTTAGTGTACTGCCACTTATATGGTAATTCATGGATACATGTTTTTTCCCATGACGCATGATATGTGGTATAACCTGGTAGTGCTGGTGTGCTGTCAGGAGGCTTGCAGCAGGTTTCTGTCACTGCACAGACATCGATGTTCTCCATACTGGGGATGGCCTCGGGAGCATGCATATTGGGGTTTACACATCTGGCATTGGTCAGCATTACCCTTATGTTTCTTTCCACTTATGTTTTCTAGGGTGGTGGGTTAGTCTTTTCAGCCCTGCTTACGAAAGGCTCTATGGAGGTGGCAAAAGCCTTATCCAATATCCAGACGCCCAGGGGTAACAGGTGCAAGCCATCCCAGGAACAGCTGCGTGGCTTGTCAAGCATGACATCCCAAGCAGACAGACATTGGATCCCCTTGGAATGACACCAGTAAGTGTGCCACTTGCTATAACTGATCATTCTGTGTTTGTACTGTGGCATCATTCTTGGTAAGGGTAGGATGCTGCAAATGGTGAGTGTCATACCGGCCTGGACTACATAATCAGAGAGCTCATCTATTATGTCTCTTTTCATGTAGTCTAGGGAGGTACATCTCAGGTCATTCACACCAGCATGGACTATGACTGCATCATATTTCTACTTACTTTGGGGTGACCTACATACTTGTGTTATGTGGCATATTGTGGCAGCCTACAGGCAGCTTACTATACCCTTTCCCTTGTTCAGTCTGGTGTGCAGGACAGCAGTGTGTCTCGCTATGGAGTCACCTATTACAACTGTATCAGGCATGTTGTTTCTCCTTCTGGCCTGTGACTGTTTGGCACACCAGCTTTGTGTACTATGTGTTGCATGTGCTATGTTTGGATGTTGTTTGATTGGGTGTCTGCTTTAGAGGCCTCTGTTGGTGTGCTGTGCTTGTAATTTGTGCCTCCGGGAATGTTTTTCTGTGTTTATGTCTTTGGTTGGCAGTTGTGATAGGTCTATGTGGGACTGTGTTTGTGGTGTGTGTGGTTACCTTCTCCTCCTGACTAGTTTTGGGAGTACTGAGTTGAGGGAGCTCAGCCTCCAGTTTGGATAGATGGTTGCATCTCTCACATATATTTGTATTTCTTGGGGGGAGTTGGGGGTTGTCTGTGTACTTGGGGCAGGTGTAACATTGTCTCAAGATTCACAGATTCAACTTGTTGTGGCTGGCCTTAGTGGATTGTATGTGTGGACATATTTCATAGTTTCATAGTTTAATAGTATAGTACTAGGCTATCTGCCCTGGGGCATTTGTAAGCCTAGCCATAGTGATGTGGCTTTTGCCACCCCATGAAATGGTACAAAAATGTACAGAATAAATCTAGAATACTGTGCCTCTGTCTAGTAATTGACACAATGAAGGTCCCCTTATATAATAGAATTAGTTTACTGTGCCCCTGTCTAGCAGTGACACAGATGTGACCCCTGGGCTAAACTTACAATCTCCCATCCACTCATCAAGATTTCTCTTGAAGAGAGTCAGTGAGGGGATCTGCCTAAAATGAACTGGGATCCTGTTCCAAAGCATGGGAAGCCTCTGGGTTATGCATCTATCCCTCCAGCATGTCCTATTCATACTTGTGCCGAGGTTTAAGTCTTTAGCTCTCATGGTCCTGATGGATTTGGATTTTTTGAGGTGGAGCATGTCCATCAGATCCTGATTGGACATGGCCTTGTATGTCAGGCAGTGATCACCTCTGAGCAGGCGGTATGCTACTGAATAGAGCTGAAGTTTCTTTAGTCTGGCAGAATAAGACATATGTTGGAGACCCTTGATCCTTTTGGTGAGGTACTTTTGTGGTCTCTCCAGCTGTTGCAAATGCCGGGTGAGGTACATACCAAATGGGGCATTGTACTCAATCATGGGTCTGATGAGGGAGGAATAAAGGGGTACAATGACATCCTTGGATCTGGATGTGAATCCCTTCATGATGATGTGTGCAAGGTAGAATGTTTTTCTAACCACTTTGGCAATGTGGGTGTCAAATGAGTGGTTGCTGTCTACTTGGGTCCCTAGGTCTCTGATTACTTTTTCCGTACTCAGTGGGTTGCTGTCTATGTGATAATTTGTGGGTACTTTGTTTTTTCCAAAAGGGATGACTATACATTTTTTGGCATTTAGTTTAAGGCCGTGACTATGGCACCAGTTGTCCGTTTCAGTGAGGCCTTTTTGTAGGATGTGTGTGTCTGCTGGTGTATCGACTATGGCGCCTAGTTTGTCATCTGCAAACTTTGTCAGCCACAGCCTTCCCATGTTTGCTTTAACATCTGAGAAATAAATGCCGAACAAGAGGGGTCCCAGGATAGATCCCTGTGGGACACCACTTGTGACTGGCTTTGAGTCTGACATTGCTCCAGCGATTTTAACTTTATGGGTTCTGTCCTTTAGCCATTTTGCAACCCATCTAGTGACATAAGGGTTTACTTTTAAGCTGTTTAGCTTATCTATGATGCCTGAGGGGGGGTATTGTGTTGAAGGCCTTAGCCAAGTCCAGGTATGCTGTATGGACTGCTTTGCCCTCATCAATGGCTCTAGTGACTGTTTCGAAAAAGTCAACCAGGTTTAAAAGGCAGGATCTGCCCTTTACAAAGCCGAACTGGGTGGGGTCAAGTGTCTGTAGGTCCCCTATGTCTCTGTTTATGAGTTCCATAATGATTCTTTCCATAGCTTTGCAGACCAGGCTAGTTAAGCTTATGGTGCTGTAGTTTCCAGGGTCTGTAGAGGCACCCCCCTTGTGGAGTGGGACCACTGTTGCTGTACGCCAGTGTTCAGGTACATATCCTAAAGTAAGGCTAAGGTTAAATAGCATTTTTATGTGTGGGTTTAGCTCCTCTTGGAGTTCACATAACATGCACCCCAGGATACCGTCAGGACCCATTGATGCTGTGTTTTTTGCTTTGTTTAGGGCGGTTCTCACTTGGACATCTGAGATGACAGGGAGATTACATTCAGCTGGGATAAGTATTTCTTCTTTTGGGGGTGAAGGAGGGGAGAAATTTGCACTGAACCTGTCAGCCAGAATGTTAGCAATATCTGTGGGTTCAGTGTATTTTTTGTTGTTGTGAACCAACTCTGAGCATATCTGAGGGTTTCCGCCCAGGTTTCTAACATAGCTGAAGAAGGTTTTGTGGTTATCTTTAGTGTTCTTAGCGATTTTTCTCTCAAAGTTTGCCTTGGATGTTTTTATGAGAGAACGTAGTTTTCTGCTAATGTTGATCAGAGATGTCTTCCCTTCATGGGATTTCGCTCTGACGTGCAGTAGCTTCCTTCTTTTGTTATACAATTTGTTTATGGCTGAGCTCCACCAGACAGGACGCTTACATTTGGTGGAGAGGGACTTGGATTTGTTTGGGATTGCATGATCCATGCATTCTTGGAGATGTCCATAGAAAGCATTAGTGAAGGATTTGGCATTGTGGGATGTGGTATCCACTGGCACAGTGGGCTTAAAGGATACCATCTCAGTCTTAAGAAGAATGAAGTCTGCTTTTGAGAAGTTTTTCACTGTGGTCTTTTGTGCTGAGGGTGGAGGTGGAATATGTATATCCAGGGTGATTAGTTTGTGGTCAGATCTCACTAGTGAGGGGTATACTTCCGGTGTGGAGCATTTTGTCCCCATGTTTGTGATGATCAGGTCTAGTATATTATCTCCCCTAGTGGGAGAGGTGACTAGTTGTTCCAGTGCTTTGAATTTATGAATTCCAGGAACCTTTGGGCTAGGGTATTAGGGCTAGAATAATGTACTCAATCTATGTTTGGGTAGTTGAAGTCTCCCAGTATGATGGTATTTTGTGATACATTCATATCCTCCAATGTCTTCAGGAAGGCTGAGTGGGGTTCTTGAGATTGGGAGGGTGGTCTGTAACATGCTACCAGTTGTATAGCAGTTTTGCCTATGGTTAGTTGCACCTGTATGGTCTCTGATGCTTCATGTGTTGCTACTAACCTGGAGGTGTGGGTGCCCTTTATGAATATGGGCACTCCCCCTCCCTTTGTGGTTCGGCCCGGGTTTGGGGGCCAAAAAGCATGATACGAGGTATAGCCTGGTAGCGCTGGGGTGCTCTCAGGAGCCTTGAACCAGGTTTCAGTTACTGCACAGACATCAATGTTCTCCATGCTGAGGAGTGCATCAAGTGCCTGCATCTTGAGATTTAGACTTCTGGTGTTGAGCAGCATTACCCTTAGTTTTTTTCCATTTTTGTTTTCTAAGGAGGTGGGTTTGTCTTTTGAGCCTTGCCTAAAAAGGCACTATGGGGTGGCAAGAGCCTTAGCCAATATCCGAAGCCCAGTGGTGACAGGTGTAAGCCATCCCTTGAAGCAGCGTGGCTTGTCCAACATATCATCCCAGGCAGACAGACATTGGATCCCCTTAGAATGACACCAGCACTTGAGCCAATTGTTAAAGCTGATCATTTTCTCTTTGTATTGTGGTATCATTCTTGGTGAGGGCAAGATGCTGCTCAGGGTCAGGGTCATACCAGCCTGGGCTACATAATCGGAGAGCTCCTCTATGTCTCTTTTCATGTAGTCCAGGAAGGTATGTCTCAGGTCATTCACACCAGCATGGACAATGACGGAGTCATATTTGTACTTGCTTTGGAGTGACCTGAGTGCGTGTGTTATGTGGCGGATCCTAGCTCCCGATAGACAGCTCACAGTCACCTTCTCCTTGTTCAGCCTGGTCAGTGGGACATCAGTGTGTCTGACTATGGAGTCACCTATTACTAGTGTATCAGGCAAGGTGTTTGGCCTTAAGGGCTGTGATTGGTTGACACACTGATTTATTGAAGTATGTGTTGCATGTGTTTTCTTTTGAGGTGGTGGATTTTTGGATGTCTGCTTTGGGAGCCTCTGTTGTTTTGGTAAGTTTTGTATTAGAGCCTCCGAGTATGTCTTTGTGTTTTTATGTGTTTGGTTTGCAGTTGTGGTAGGTCTATGTGGGACTGGGATTGTTGTGTGTGTGGTTTCCATCTCCTCCTGTCTGGTCATGCCAGCCCTGAGTTGAGAGAGTTCAGCCTCCAGTTTGGCTATATAGTTGCATCTCTCACATGTATTTGTGTTTGTTGGGAGGAGGAGAGGGTTGTCTGTGTACATGAGACAATTGCAGCATTGTCTCAAGATACCCAGACTGACCAGCTGAACTGGAGACGACGCCAGTAATCTACCACTCGACATGCTAGAACAGTATAAGGGAGTGGTATACCTTTAAGGGAAGTGGATATTCACAGGGGTGGTAAGTAGATGTAGTGCTTTACTTAGTACGAGAGTGCATACTTAGAAGAGAAGTATTGAGAACAAGTGCTAGGCTTATTTTATTGCCATACTACTGATCAGTGATTACTTCATTGTTTATGTTTGCTCTATCATGTAGTAGCTTCCTCATTCTCTTGCATGGTTTGGTTATGGCTGGTGTCCACCATGCCAGATGCCTGCGTGTATGGCATTGTGTCTTGTTTTAATTTAGGATTGCATAATCCAAGCATTCCTGACAGTGTTCATGGAATGGCTGTATTACAGGTTCTGAGGTGTGGCCCATATTTTGCACCTGCACAGGACCTTTAATGGATTCCACATCAGTTTGGAGGAGTGCAAATATTGCTTTACACATGTTTTCCACTGTGGTTTTCTGGCCAGGGACTGTGGTCAGGATATGTATATCCAGTGTGATTACTCTATGATCTGGTTTTACCAGTGAGCAATACACTTCTCGTCTTGCCATCCAGTACCCATGTCGCTGATTATCACATCCAGTATGCTTACCCCTCTTGTGGGAGTGGTACGTTGTTCCTGGGCATTTTGGTTTATGGATTCTATGAACTTTTGTCCTACACTGTTGGAGCTAGTATAATGCTCCCAGTCTATGTCTGGGTATTTTCAGTCACCCAATATAATGTGGTTTGGAGGACTTGATATATTCATGTATTCCAGCATAGGCCAGGTGCAGTTCCTGGTGTTGGGATGGTAGTCTGTAGCAGGCTATAAACTGGGGGGCAGTTTTAGCCACTGTTACTTGACCATGGCTAGTCCATGCTGCTTCTTGTTGTGGTATCAACATGGGGGTGTGGTTATCCTTGACAATTATTGCTAGTCACCCTCCTTTTGTAGCTTGTTCCATGTTTTGAGGCTGTACAGCACAGTATGAGGTGTAACCTGTTAGTGTTAGGGTGCTGTTGTGAGCCTTGACACAGTTTTCTGTTACAGCACAGATATCAGCATTCTCCATACTGGGTGAGTTTATACTGCATGCATTTTGCTGTTTCGACTTATCCCTTAACTTATTTTTATCCCTTCTGATACCTATGGAGGTAGGTTTGTGTTTTGAGCCTTACCTATTCAGGGCACGCTGTGGGTAACAACAGCCTTTGCCAGTATCCATACGGCCTGCACTGATAGGTGCACGCCAGTCCTAGCAGGTGGAGCATCATGTCATGCTCAGCATGTCAGCCCAGGCTGGCACACATTGGATCCCCTTTGACTAACTGCGATACTTCAGTCAATTATTGCACTTGATCATCTCATTGTCATATTTTGGCATGATGCTTGGTGAGGGTAGGATGTTAGTCAGGGTCCTCAGGTGTGCATATAGTACATGGTGTTACATTACTTAACACATGGCATTCATGCCTCAGGTGGTGCTGCAGGGCTGCCTCTGTCGGATGCGCATATTACACTTCCCTGTACATGTTTGTGAGCAGGTCATGTCATTTTAGGCATCCATGTTATTATTTGAGTGAGTCAGAGGGGGTATCATTCCCAGGGTTCCTACTGAGCCAGTGTATGTGCTATGCGTTGCCTCTTTGCCAAGGCCAGGGCATACTGGGCATGCCTCCTTCTGCCTACTGGGGCAGGCTCAGGTTGTTCCTCCTCCGAGTCACGCTCTGCCTGTGATGGCCTTGGCAATGGTGGGGCTGTTTGGCCCAGCCCTATGCTGGTCCTGCTGCAGCTGTTTTGCAAGATCATATTATGTAGCATAGCACATACCATGACAATTTGGGTACATGTAGTTGGTGTGTACTGCAAGGCTCCACCAGATGTGTCCAGACACCGGAACCATGACTTGAGCAGCCCAAACACACGCTCTATTACATTACGTGTTTGTGCATGTGCCTCATTATGGTGTTCCTGTTCAGGTGTGTGTGCGTTTCTGATGGGTGTCATCAGCCACGGCTCCAGTGCATAACCTGCATCCCCACTAGGTGTCCGTGTGGGATGTCCCCATTGGCAAATGTCTGGTACAGCTGCGTCAAATGCCAGATGTGGGAATCGTGGTAACTCCCAGGGCAGCCAGCACACACATTCATTATTATGCCCTGGGCATCACACACGACCTGGCAGTTGATGGAGGGGAAGCCCTTGCGGTTAATGTAGGCCCTACCCCGCTCACCGGCTGGTGCTTTGATGCGTATGTGCGTGCAGTCTATTGCACCAACTACCTCAGGGTATTCCGCTATTTGCTGGAAGAGACGCATATTGCTGGCCAATACCTCACGGGCATTGGGGAAATATACATAATCACTGACATGTGCTGACATGGCATCCAGGAACTGGTGCAGTACCCTGGAGGCTGATGCCTGTGATATCCCCATCATATCACCAGTTGGTCTCTGGAAGGTACCTGTTGCTAGTATTCTTAGGCCAACACATACCTTGGTTTCCACTGGGATGGGTTTCCCTCTGTTGGTTCTGTGTGTGAGGCGTGGCCTGCACAGCTCCACTATTTGCTGCAGGAGGTCTCTGTCCACTCTATAGCACTCTACTATCTCCAGCTCATGTAACCCATGGTAGGTGACCCTGGGCCTGTACACTCTTCTCCGTCTCCTCACTGTGGGTTGTCTGGCACCATCTGCATTGTCACCACCCTCAGCAAGTCACCTATGTCTCATTATGACAGCTATGGCAGCCCCTAACATTTCTGCTCTGAGTTCAGCTTTTTCAGTTTTCACTTCTAATAGCTTACTCCTGTCTTGCAGTGTATCTTGAGAGAAACATCTTGCACTGCTGTTTGCAGATTTTTAAGTGTTGGGCTGAGCTACTATTCTGCCTGTGTAATTGCCTGCTTCTAATTGTTTTCACCTGCTAGCTCCAGCAGTATTCCCTGGTAGCTTCCTACTAATTATGTTGCTTCCTTTTTCCTTTCTGTTTCCTCAGGGGGGAGCAGCGTGTATACCAACAGAAACATGCTCACAGTGGCTTACACGCACGCACACATGCTTACACAGTTCAGAATCTGCTTATTCGGGTTAAAACGCGCGCACACCCGCGCAAACAGTGTTAAACATCTCCCAACACGCTCCCACATGTTCAGTCTGCCTTACACGTGCACACACTGTCTTACTCGCGCTTCATGGCGTGCACACGTGCGCATGCATGCCCAGCAAGAAACTTTGGTATAGGCAACAGTGTACACCTTCCATTTCTTGACTTTCCCATGCTTATGTTGTGGCACTCCTCTTTCCATGATATGTGTCTGACATCTGTCATGTAACTCTGACCTCCAATGAACTGCATTTCTTTCTGCCATTCCCCCCTGTGCTGTCACCTATCTCCTACTCTGTTCCTCCCCCTTCTGTAACTCTTACACTACTCAGAATGTGCTCATTTGCTATGTGACAGTGGAATTCAGTATCCTAACACTCATTTGCATCAGATTGCCTGCTAATGTTTAGTTACATCTCTTAGACTCAGCTTCCACCCTTAGCAACCACTACACGGTGGCCATGTTGTTTTTGGTCTGCTGGTCCCTTCATTGTAAATACATGTATTGTATAAAACCCACATTTGTGGGTTTATAACCTTCGTTTTTATGTTTTATACAGCACAGCCCGTTTGCGCGGGGCTGCGGTGGGTTTAAACATCGCCGAAAAAAAAAATTATATTTTTATTATTTTTGCATCGGGTTACCTCGCCAATGGCCACATATTTGGCCATTGGCATGCTGCCTGAGACATATACACTCTTTATTTGGAGCTGACATGGCTCTGTTGTGAAATTTGCAGAAATGTACTCAGTTGTCAACTGAGTACATTTCTGCAGCTAAAACAGCTCTTACATGGGCTGTTCTGGGCTTCCTGAATCACTAATCATCCTCATTTGCATGCTATTCAGCTGCAAGTGAGGTGATTAGCTTATCCATGCCCACTCCGTGTAAGAGACGTTTTAGCTGGTCTCTTACACGGACTTTGGGCTGTTCCTGGATCGCGAAGGGTGCATGGAGTCTTACACTACTCTTAGACTCCGTGCAAGCCTTCGTGAATCCTGCCCAATGTGTCAAATATTATCTAGCTGTCCTAAAACTATGCTTTAACAAGTGTCAAATTATATTTATGATCACTTTGTGGAAGAATAAGAATGTGTTGCTTAGAACATTCTTCATTGATGGACACCAAACATTGTGGTCTAGAGTTAACTAGTTCAGTGTTACTGCTTTTTGTGAATGTAGATCACAAATGATCTTTCCTAATCCTTGGACACATATCCCTCTTTTAATATTAAACAGTGGCTGGCATACCGAAGAGCCCCTAATTTTATGAATAAATGTACCTGGGATAAAGCCAGGGCCTATGCTGCAATCTGTAGAAGTTTTCTTTACTATGGTCTTTCTTATCACAAGGGAGAGAAACTCAGTTATGCTAGGAGTAACATTTTGCCATAATTAGTTAAATAAAAACAAAAATATACATGTAATGGTGAATGGGATGGTGTTTAGAAATTTTTAATGAATCCAATACTAAGTGCTTTCATCTTAAACAAGACTTTATTACAGTGTTTTTTTTTTTACACTTTGTTTAAGGTGAAAGTGCTCATTGGTGGATTCATTAATAAATGTCTAAACAGCAGCCCATTTGCTGTTACACGTATTTTTGTTTTTATTTAGTTTTTTGTTTCTTGTCTTGGTTGCTGTAATAAGTTCTTTGCTTGAAATGAAAAATAAGTATTTAATCATTCAGTTATTAACTGTTATCTCAATGATAAACACATTATTACTGAGTCTAATAGACTTCTTATTGTCTCCTGTTTCTGAAAAGTTATTTATAATTGGACCTGTATCATTTTCTTTATTTTTGAGAAGACATTTTAGATTGGGTTTGTAATATGCAACAGAAAATTATGTATAAATTTGGTATTTTGTTGATGAACAGTAGAGATGGAAACGTTTAGCCAGGTCAGTGCAAATTCATGGTCTTCTCTAAGTGTTTTGTGGTCTATGATGGTGACATATGACTTTTACCTGATATGGTGAGCCATCCTTACCACAATTTATGTATGCAGAGTCACTGATGTGTGCTTCAGGCAAGCTTGGAAGGGCATGACCAACATCTGCTGTTCATCTAAATGTGAAGTAACATGGAACCTCTCCTACTTCAGAAGTATTGTCATGGTTACACTTACCTTGGTAAAGACTCATAGAGCTGATGTTAAACAAAAGGGAAAACAAATGAACTAAAAGTGTATAGGAACATGTAATGGCAGGGTCTGATGGGTATTTGGAGGTATATGTTGAGAGTCATTTAGGTTAGGAAATCCTATGGTTTAATTGCATGTGGAGAGGATTTCATGGATTACATTTTGGATGTTTTGTAATTCAGACATTTATTAACTGTTCTGTAGACAAGAATGGGCTCCTAATCATGAAAGGATGAACAGTAGCCCAATGCCAAAGACTTGTCACGGTCCTTCATCTACCATACTGTTTAGTGTTTACATACGTGACAAAACCTTCATTAAATAAGGTACCACACTTGATGTAGAGCTTCAGTATCAGAATTTGGAATCTGTTTCCACAGTTGTAAACAAAACTACTTCCTAGTTCTAACTGAAATGACAGACATTTTGAGCACTGAACGGAACTTGGTAGTTTGTTGACATTATGGCTGTCCAGGCCCAGTGTTGCTGCTGGTTTATCTCCAGCCAGACTATAACATGACTCAGCTTGTATATAGAGCTGTAAGACTGGTCTTGCAGGTTAGACCTGCCATCCGAGTAATTTTCTTTCAAGTGGCCTCCATTATTTGTCCAAAATGTTGGATGGCTTTGAAGAGGATATCTTACTAAATCCTAATAACCTAGCTACAGGAAGCAGTATGTCATGTGATATGGGACACATTTCTTTTAGGTAGTTCACTCTGGCTAAATACATGATGGTGGCTAGACCACATCTTCAGTGGTTCTATATTGTTTAGTCACCATTATCTCAAATTCAGAGATATCTCATGGTGTCAGAAGTGCAGGATTACACAGAGAATTACACATGCAGAAGTGAATAAATATTTGCTCTCATTAGGAGGAAAAAAACTTACTTTTTTAAAAGCTGTGGATTTATGTAGAGCAAGTAAAATTGCTAGTACACCATTAAAAGAATTAACTCAGAAAATTGGGTATGCTTAAGTTAAAATATGAGTCAAATTAAAAGTTAAAAAAGAGAAATAAAGTGAGAATGTATTACAGCAGCACTGTGTATAAACAGGAGAGACATGTGGGGATACACTGTAACTAAAATAGAGATAAAAATACAGCCAAGAGGTACAGAAAAAAAAGTTCTGCAAATAAAATTCCAAGATTTGTGTTCTAGGTGTGGCTATAAGCCATACAGGAAGCATTGTCCTGAGTTAACTGCATGGCTTAGAATTTGTGTTAAACAATGGTATATTTTTAGGATGTGCAAAAAGAATGAAATGTATGTTTGAAAGAATTTGCTTTGGCATCTGGATTAACAGTTCAAGGTCACAATTAACAAAGTATCAGAAGTTAGAGATACACTGTTTACTTGTTTCAGTAACAGCCTGCATTATTAGGGAAATTCTTTTCCCAATAGGCTATCAATAAAATTCTAGGTGAAGAGCAGCCAATGAAATGGCCCACAGACAAGCTAACATGCCTGTGCGATACTGTAATCATATCATCAGGGAAATCTGAATCTAAAAATGGTAAGAAGTGAGAGATCAATATGCACTGACCCAGGAATGCTAGCTTAGCTGTCTAGGTACAACGAGGGAGCATGCAGAACTTCAAGGGGTGGATGTGGCTTCTTTGGAAAAAGATGTCAGAAATTAGACTGTCCATAGGAAGGTTTCTAAACTGCATAAAGCTTTAAGTATAACTAAATATCAGGTGGTATTAAAGCACAAGAAAGCATGGGAATGGCATGTCTCATACACATATCTGACAGAGAGTGGCTAAACCATTTATGCTTGACCAAAAGGGGGATGCAGTCAACAAGTTTAGAATGCTTGGATGGCAATGTTTGCACAAATATCTTTGTACTCTCTATGACACACCAATGAAAGGCACACAAAGCAAAAAACAAAAAGAACACTGCCACAAATCCACTAATCGCCAGGGTATGTAATCAGATAGAAGGTTTATTCTGGTTCCACGGCCTTTTGCCTTCTAAGGAATAGATATGGGAAAATATTTCCAGGAAACCAGGTGCTTGGGATGCTCCACAGCAGACCTGGGTGATTGGTACCACATATTTTACTCATGTCTGAGGTTGGATAATCTTAAAGATGCACTAAAAGATCATATCAGAGATGTTCTGGGCAAGGATGTCCCAATCACTCCCCTAGCTCTGATCGCATTATTAGCTAAAAAATGTATTACATGAAAATGGAAAAAAAAAAACAGAGGGCTCCGAGACTGACCAGCAAGTGCTCATGTCGAGCGATACATGATGAAGGCACTCAAGTCACTGGTAAGACTAGACTGAGTCATACATTAAAATAGAAAGCCTTGTTCTCTTAAATAACAGGGGATAATGGGAAGCCATGCCCCGGCTATTTCCATTCTACCCCAGCTTCATGCATTTTCACTAATCTTGAGTATAGTTGTTTCTGTTTTCTTCACTGGTCCAGGTATTGTTCGTCATAACTTTTTTTTTTTTTTTTTTCAAACAACTTTATTGAATTATCACGTGTGACATATGCAAATTTACATTCATATAAGAGTAATTTATTTACTTCTTTTATTTCACATTTGTTAACTGGGTTGGTCCAGCTGAGTTACAAAAAAAACATTTTCTGTGGAGACCCGAGGAGAAAAGCTCCAATAATGTCTACAGCAATACAAAGTAAAAGAAACATTATGCATAAAATAAAACAGACTATAGACTGAAATGCTGGTATACAGAACCAAATATAGCTGTCACATAAGTGTGAGTACTAAAAATATAAACATACAGTTTAGTCACAGTGCTGAAAAGCTAGCATGTTCTAATATTTACAAGAATTATAAGTAATGCCAAGACACTTCCTAAGAAGAGGTTGTAGAATGTGAATAGACAGAGGTATACGGGAGATTAAGTGGGGTGATTGAAGTGGCAGATCTTGAAGTAAAACAGGTGATCTTTTCGTGTCCTTTTAAAGTTGTTAGCATGAGTTATACTTCTGATATATAATGGGAGTTTGTTCCAGCTATGAGAGACAGAGTATTTATAAAGGTTTTTGCCCATGTTTTTGCAGGGTTTATAGGTCAGTAGTAAGAGCTGGTTGGAACTATGAAGAGGACAATTAGGGGTGTAATATGACAGAAGTTTGGAAAGTGATGGGCAGGTAGTGGGGTTATTGAAAAGCGAGTGAGCAGTTTGGAGTTGATTGAGAGTAAATTGATGTGGGGGTTCAAGCCAGTGAAGTTTCTGTAGGGCCAGGCAGTGGTGGGAGGAGTAGGAATGATTTACAGCAAATCTAGCAACTTTATTGTATGTTGATTCGAGTTTGTGAATAAGAGAAATCTGTAGGTTAGTCAGGATAGAGGAGGCATAGAGTAGAGTGAGTAGTAAGAAAGTTCAGGCAAGGGCACATTTGGATTCTGCACTAAGGTGTTTTTTATTTCTGTAAAGTAGGCCTCATTTTTGGTGGTTTTTTTTTTATACTTTGTTGGACATGTAGGTCAAATTTTAGTTGGTCATCAATAGTGGTGCCGAGGAGTTTAGCTTGTGTTTCAACTTTTATAATAGTGTTGTTGAGAGAAGAGACTGAAAATGTGAATTTACAGTGGGTGAGGGAGTTAGAAAAAGGAGGAGCTTTGTTTTATTGGGATTGAGGATGAGCTGATTGTCAGTCCATCTTTCTACAGAGGAAAATGAGTTTTGTGTAGTAGTTAACAGGTCTGACAAGTTTTCAGAGACAGATATCAATATGGAGTCATCTGCATATTGTACAATAGAGAGTGACCGCAAGAAGTATGGAGGTTATTGGTAAAGATGTTCAACAGCAGAGGGCCAAGGATGGAACCTTGGGGTACCCCAGTTTGGATAGAGAGGAAAGGAGAGCAAGAGTTAAGCCATCTAACTGATTGTTGTCTGTTAGAGAGGTAGCTGGAGAACCAGTTGAGAGCAGTGTGAGAGAGGTTGAGATGGGATAGTTTGGAGAGGAGAAGAGAGTGAGAAACAGTGCTAAAGGCTTTAGATAGCTTGAGGGACAGGCATGATACAAGTCTGTTGCTCTCCCTGGCCATAGCAACAGTTTCAGAGAAGGAAATAAGGGCAGTGGAGGTACTGGGTTTAGGGCAAAACCAGTATTGTGTAGGAGTGAGGATATAGCAATGGGTCTGACTTTGCTAGGTTCAGTTGAATTAACACCCTTGTGTAGAGGTATAGTGTAGAAAGATTTACAGAGGTCAGGAACTATGGATTCTTGAATGGATCTATTAATTAAAATAAAAACAGGAAAAGCAATAGAGTCAGCAGCTATTTTAAGGAACTGAAGAGGAAAGTTGTCAGTAGAGGGAGAGCAGGGTTTAAGTTTCAGGAATAGTTTTCTCATGTAGGAAATAGAGACAGGTTTGAATGAGAAAGTGCTGGCATTGGCAGTCTGAATGAGAGGGGTAGAGTGGGTTGTGTTACAGCATCTGTAGCAGAAGAGGAGTTATTAGGAATGAGCTTGGCAATAGGCTCTATTAAGTATTTGTTAGGAAGTGTTGCAGTCTCTGTTGGGGTGTTGTTAGGGAAGGGGTTGGGGGTAGTGGGGTCATCAGGTTGGAGAATTCTGTTATAGTACTCCAAAATCCTTTAGGGTTGGTGTAGTGGTTAGTTTGAGCTTTGATGTAGTAGTTTTTCTTATAGGTTCACAGGTGTATACTAGGCTAATGGCCCTGGGGAATTTACAAGCCTAGCCATAGGATTACCCCGGCATAGTGCCACCTGACCTTAGTTCCCAGTGCCTCTGTCGAGTAGAGCCACTGGAGTTATCCCTGGGGTGAATTTTCTGTTTCCCATCCACTTATCAAGATTTCTTTCGAAGAGGGTCAGCGAGGTGCTCTGCTTGACATGTATGGGAAGTCTATTCCATAGCATGGGCAGTCTCTGGGTTATGAACCTGTCCCAGTGTTAATTGTGATAATGTGGTTGAGGTCTCTGGAGCGTGTGGTGTGGAGGGATCGGGATTTCTTTAGATGCAACATTTCTAACAGAGCTGGGGCAGACATGGCTTTGTAAGTCAAGCAGAGTTTGCCTCTAAGTAGGCGACATGAAACAGAGAACAGCTGGAGTTTTTCTGAATCTGTCCATATAGGACAAGTGTTTAAGGCCTGCGATCCTCTTTGTGAGGTACTTTTGTGGCCTCTCCAGTTGTTGCAGGTGTCTAGTGAGGTACATGCCAAATGGGGCATTGTACTAGATGATTGGCCTAATGAGGGAAGAGTAGAGGGAGACAATGACCTCTTTCTTCCTGGATGCAAAGTCCTTAGTAATGCGATGTGCCACATAAAAGGACTTTTTGACCACAGTGACAATGTGGTGCTCAAAAGATAGATTGCTGTCAACCTGTGTTCCCAGATCTCTTGTAACACCTTCTGTGTTCAGTGGACTACCATCAATGTGGTAATTCATGGGAACTGGGTTTTTCTCAAAGGGGATGGCGACACATTTTTTGGCATTGAGCTTAAGGCCATGGTTCTGACACCAGTCGGTGGTCTCAGTGAGGTCATTCTGTAGGATGTCAACATCACTTGGGGAGTTAATAATAGCTCCCAACTTGCAATTGTCTGCAAACTTTGTCAGCCAGAGTCCCTTCATGTTGGCCTGGACTTCAGAAAAGTAGATACTAAACAGGAGGGGACCCAGGACTGAACCCTGTGGGACTCCACTCATGACTAGTTGGCAGTCTGACTTGGAGTTAGCTACTTTCACACTGTGGGTTCTATCTGTGAGCAGTTTGCAACCCATCTTGTAATGATATAGGGGCTGATGCCCAGCTTAGTGAGTTTTTCTATGATTCTTGAGTGGGAAATGGTATCAAAAACCTTGGCCAGATCAAGGTAGACTGCATGAACCACCTTGCCTACATCCACAGCTCTGGAGACTAACTCAAAGAAGTCAACCAAACTGTGTGGGATGGGATCCAGAGTCTGGGGATTCCCTATGTCCTTGTTTATTAGGTCCATGATGATGCGTTCCATAATTTTGCATATCAGACTTGTCAGGCTAATGGGGTGATAGTTCCCAGGGTCTGTAGTAACTCCTCCTTTGTGGAGAGGGATGATTGTAGCAGTGTGCGATTCGGTAGGGACAAAGCCTGAGGTGAGACTGTGATTGAACAGGGCACACAGGTGAGGTGCCACTTCACTCTGTAGTTCATGTAGAATACAGCCAGGGATATTGTCAGGTCCCATAGAAGCTGTATTTGTGGCCTTGAACAGTGCTGTTTTAACCTGTGAAGCAGTAATACTGGGTGCCTGGCAATCTACTGGTATTGTGATTGGTTCTTTTGGGGGGAGAGGGGTAAAGTTGGCACTGAATCTGTTGGCCACTATACTTGCAATATCTGTTGGCTCGGTATAGGAGGTACCATTGTGCAGTAGCTCAGAGGAAATCTGGGTATTGCCGTGGAGATTCTTTACATAACTATAGAAGGCCTTGTGGTTGTCTTTACTATCTGCTGCAATTCTGTTTTCATAACTAGCTTTAGAGGAGTTGATGAGGGATCTCAACTTTTTGCTGAGGCTGATAAGGAAGTTTTTCCAGTCTTGGGACTTCACCTTATACCACATCAGTTTCCTCCTTCTGTTGAAGAGTTTGCTTATGGCAGGGCACCACCAGACTGGCTTCCTTTTTTTGGAGAGCCTCTTGGTTCTATTGAATATGGCGAGATCCAAGCATTTGTGTACGTATTCATACAGTGTATTGGTGTATGATTCAGTGGTCATGCAACTATTCTCCATTTGCATGGGTGCTGTGAAGTTAGCCACCTCTGTTTTTAGGAGCTGAAAGTTAGCTTTGGAGAAGTTTTTCATGGTGGTTATCTTTGCAGGGTGGGGTGGGAGGGATGTGGATTTCCAAGGTGATTAGTTTGTGGTCAGATCTAACCAGGGAGGAGCTGACTATTGGTGTAGAGCAACGGTCGCCCATGTTAGTAATGACCAGGTCAAGGATGTTGCTACCTCTAGTGGAGATAAGAACAAGCTGGTCCAGGGAATTGGAATTGGTGAACTCCAGGAAATGTTGGGCAAGTGTAATGGTACATAATTAGTTTTCTCAGTTAATGGAGGGGTAGTTGAAGTCGCCTAGTAACAGAGTCTTAGGTTTGACCCTAATATTCTCCAGGGTGCTTAGGAACATGGAGTGTGAGTCTTGGGACATGGTTGGGGACCTACAGCAGGTTACGACCTAAGTTGCTGTCTTAACCAATGTTAGCTGCACCTGAAGTATCTCTGATGCATTATGTTGGGGTACTAGTCTGGAGGTGTGCGCATCCTTTATGAATATGGAAACACCATCACCTTTGGAGCTTTGGTCCAAGTTCTGGGGCTGAAAGGTGTGGAATGAGTTATAGCCTGGTAGTGCAGGGGTGCTTTCTGCTGCCTTGAACTAGGTCTCTGTTACAGCACAAATGTTGATGTTCTCCATTTTAAGGAGTGCTTTGAGTGAGTGCATTTTGAGATTTAGACTTCTAGCATTGAGCAGTATGACCCTCAGACTGCATTTGTTTGAAGCTGTTATGGTGGTAATTTGGTCTTTGGAACACCACCTAAAAAAGGCACTATAGGGGTGGCAAAAACCTTGGCCAGTATCCGGAAGCCCAGGGGTGACAGATGCAGGCCATCTTTGCAAAGCATCGAGGTCTGTCAGTCATGTCATCCCAGGCAGACAGGTACTAGATCTCCTTTGAATGACACCAGAAACTCAGCCAATTGTTGAAATCAATAATTTTCTGCTTATACTGTGGTATCATTCTAGGTGATGGTAGGATGCTATTCAGGGCTAGGGTCATAGCTGCCTGGGCTACATAATCCAAGAGCTCCTCCATGTCTCTTTTCATGTAGACCACGGAGGTATGTCTCAGGTCATTCTCACCCACATGTACAGTGACAGTCATATTTCTACCTGTTGTCAAGGGACTTGAGTGCATGTGTTATGTGGTGGATCCTGGCACCTGACAGGCAGCTGACTGCTACTTTCTCCTTATTCAACCTAGTGAGTGGGACTTCAGTGTGCCTCATTATCGAGTCACCTATGACTAGTGTGTTGGGCATACTGTTTTGCCTTAGGGGCTTTGGTTGAGTGGCACACTGTTTAGGAGAGTTAGGTGTCTTGTGATTAGTGTTGTACTATGGTGGTCGAGTGCATTTTTGCCATGGAGGTCTCTGCTGCTTGGGTAGATTTTTATTAAGAGCCTCTGCAAAGGTGGGTGTGTGGTTTGTGTTTTTATGTGAAGGCAGTGCTGGTGTGTGTTCTGGAGGGCTATGTGTTCCATATGGTGTGGTGCAAGTGTTGACCTTCTCCTCTTGACCAGCTATTCTGGAATTGGCTGGGGAGTGCGTGGCTTCCAGTTTAGATATATAAGTGCATCTCTCGCAAGTCTGAGCATTGGGAGGTAAGAGGAGAGGATTGTCGGTGTACATGAGGCAGTTGCTACATTGTCTCAGGATGCCCAAGATCACCAGGTTAATAGGAGAAAGCACTGGGAACTGACCTTTAGACATGCCTGGAGGGGTGGGCATTGATAATAAGTACTGGATATGTTTCCTTTTAGAAACTTTAGTGCTGGTAGCACTTTTATGTGTGGCAATAATTGTTACTAGAAGTCTGGTAAAGTGCTAGACTAATAGGCTGGTATAAGTGCAGAAGAGGAGAGAATTAGTAGATCTAAGGGAAAAATTGAAGAGCAGACTTTGGCACCACTCAGAAGCTTGCAAACAGTCCTGATTCCTGATAAGTCCTTATCATGTGGATGTTTTTTTTTTTGGTGAGGCTCCTAAGTTCTCTGTAGTCTTGTAATTGTGAGGGTAATTTAAATTTTAGCCAGAGTTTCCAGGCCTTATCTCTTTTTGCCACGAGGGAGACAGTATTTCTAGGGAGCCAGGGGGCATAGTTAGATTTGACCCTGATTCTCTTTAAGGGAGCTAGGGAGTTCAGGATGTCAAGAAAGATGTGGTTAAATTTAAGTACAGCTTCATTAATGGGCAGAGAGTGTCAAAAAATCAAACTATATTAACATAACAAACATTATACTTCACATATATTGCTATATATCATATAACCTAATAAATATTACATAAATTATTAAATTCCTGCTTTTTTAAACATACTTAGGCAATCACACATTTGTATAAATGAAGACAAACCACACTGACACAATCCCAGTCTCAAGCATTTTACATTAAAAACCATACTGACACACTCCCAGATGCAAATATTATACATCACTTACAATCTACCCAATCTTTCTCACTCAAACATTACATAGCTCATTTAAGTCCTGCCACCTTTTAGGCCTCATTCCTCCCTTGTATTTATTTTTCCCACAGTTCCCATTTTTCCTATGTAGTTTGCTCCTACCCTTTTCTAAAGATCTCAATTCCAGTTGTTTAATCTTCATTAATATATTCACTACTACCAGTATAGTTGGTTTAGATTTTGATTTCCATTTTCTAATTATTGCTTTTTTGGCAGCCACCATTATTAGACACAGCAAGGCCTTAACATGTCTAGGCAATTCTGATTCTGTATCATAGCTGAGAAAAATCATCTAGCTCTTCAGACCAATCTGCCCATTTAGCATCTCTGACAGTGCATCCCGCAGGAAATCCTCAAAGTCTGCCAACTCACCACATTCCCAGAAAATATGTTCTCAGTTACACCTTTCTTCCCCTTCACACCTCCAACATTTTACTGTCTGCCTCTGGAAAAATTCTCTGGAGTCTACTTGGGGTATAAAAATATCTGTGTAAACATTTCCAGGCAAAAATCCTAAATCTTCTAGATTTTGTTGCATATTTAGGAGATATACATATCTCCTCCCATTGTTTCTCTTCTCAATTCTTTCTAACCTCTTCTGATTGAGTCTTATAGTTATCATGCAATATTTTATATGCTCTACTAATTATTCCTTTTTTAATGGTGGCTTCTCTTCTAGATTCTATTAAAAACTCTACCAGTACTGGTCTTTCATTTAGGACCCCCTTATTTTTTTCTCTTTGCCTATACTCTGATGTCAATTCCTGATAGGGAGTTCAAATAAATTCTTGGCGTCTTCCCACTCTATCATCTTTCCCCCTCTAGTTATTTGCTCCCAATACCTTGGCTCCTTTGCCAGTTTTCTCCAATAAATTATGGCCCCCTCTTGCCTATTGTCGTTATCCCCAATTGCAGTCATCCCTATCAGCAGAATCTCCTTTCTCCATTTCCATGTTGGTTTAGTTCTTAGAATACTTTCTGCTACTTTATGGATATAATATTCTGCATGATTATTGTTATTCTCCTTAAAGGCCTGCATCCAAAATCGCAGTCTATCATTTTTTATTGAGTTTCCCTGTGTTTTGTCATCATCCCTTTCCATTTTGAATTATAGTTTTCTTCATGTGCTATGTATATGAGTCTTAAGTGTGTAACTCTGAAAGGGTCTATATTATATATTCAAAGCTTCAAAATTTCAAACCTCATATGTTCGACAACATGAGTGAAACTTGAATCTTCGAATATATAATAAAAACATTTAAAAAAAAGTACTTACCTTAATGCTCTGAGTAGGGGGGCAAGCACCCTGCACCCCATACAACCCCCCTACTTAAATATACCAACTCCGAGACTGCACTTCAGTGCAGAAAAGGGAAATTTTCCCATTCTGCGTGTACAGAGCTGTTGCCTTTCACCTTCCAACTTTTCAAAGTTCGATCATATGATGTCGACATGACATTCAAACTTTGAAACTTTTGATAATTTAATAGGGACCCGCTCTGAAATACCCCATTCAAACTGGGTAATCCCAATCTGCCCTGTTCTACTAGAAGAATCAAGTTATCCCATATGACTCTTGCTTTCTTCTTGTCCCAGATAAAGTCCTTCAGCTCTTTATTAATAGCGACAACTTCTCCTCTGGTTGATAAAAATATGACTGCCCTGTGTGCAAGTCTAAAGGGACTAAAACATTTTAACTGCTAGTATCCTACTATCCATGTCCACATAACAAAGCTTCCATTTTCTCAATTTTTGTATTACCTTTTGTTTAGTCTCTTCCCACATAACTTTACCTGCCACAGTAGAATCATTTTTAATCCATACTTCTAAATATTTAATTTTATCATGTTCCCATAAGTATGGGTATTCTTGAACCAGTCCATATGTGGGTACATAATTTACCACTGTTGCCTTTGTTTTAGCTTCATTAATTTTTGTATTTAGCTTCATTAATTTTATATCCCCAAAAAGATCTGAAACTGTCTCAAAATGTTCCATAACACTGTAATGTCTTTTTCTGGTTTTGTCAGGTACAGAATAATATCATCTGCAAACAAAGCCAGCTTTTTATGACTACCACACCAATTATATCCTTGAATTTGAGTCCCTTATTTTTTTTTGCCAGTGGCCAAAGAATTAATTGATTTTGACTTACCCACTGTTTTTAGTATAAATTGAGATGATTATAGTAGTTTTCTTATGGTCTGATGAAGCCCTACATGGATGAAAGTGCTTGCCTGTTCATTTAAGAATAAAAACTTTTTATATTTCTTTATTCGTGGTGGATGCCTATTTGGCTATCTAGCTGTGTGTTGTTCCAGTATCCTGTTGTTCTATTATTACTATTACTTGGATTGCCGGTGGGCACTCTCCGTGAGTCATTTTTATCTCTAATATTATCTTTTTTATCTTCTTCTATCACTCTTGGAGCTCATCTTGCAATTAATATAAGTACTCTTTTCTTTTGTCCCATGTATTCTGCTGAATAACAATCTTGAAAACCTTTCTTTATCAAATTTATATGTTCAGTTCTTTCTGTGTGTGTCTCCTGTAACATAGCTATTTGCATTCCACATTTTTAATATAGTTTACTACTCTTTCTTGTTTGCATTTATCTCTGAGGCCATTTACATTTAAAGACATTAAAGAAAGCATCATTGTATTAAAACATTATTATTCTCACCTTTTATGTATA
Organism: Protopterus annectens; assembly: GCF_019279795.1. Lineage (NCBI taxonomy): Eukaryota > Metazoa > Chordata > Ceratodontiformes > Protopteridae > Protopterus > Protopterus annectens. The sequence continues at coordinate 1,080,007,952 of NC_056739.1, read as the reverse complement.
ACACCTTATTTTGTTAAATGTCTAGTTCCAGCTTTTGTATTACATGCATACACTGTTTGGCAGGTTGAACTTTTATACATTTGTTTCTTGTCATATCCATTTGAGTCTATGTCACATCTTATAAAACTTTTTGTTTTTATGAAAGCCCTCAAACTAAAAACCAAACACCCCCAATACCCTCTAAAACATATTAACTTAAAACTAACACACAAAACTATGTACACCTTCAAATATTGAACTGTAACCCTCCAAAAAGGAACAAAATTCCCTAATTGACAGCTACACTCACAGACTTGAGTTAACCTAAAAGAAAGGTCATCCATGCTAAAAGGGATGGTGCAGTCTGTGCTTCTACTAACTGCTGATTGGTTTTATCTTATCTTTATAGCTCTCCCAGCTGGGAAAACTCCTGAATGTTTTCAGAGAACATTAACTACATTGGGAAAGCCCCTGAATGCTTTCAGAGAACATTATCTCCTAGCCAATTTCTCTTTTCTTTTTTTCCCCCTCAGCCTATTACTCTCCACCAGACTCCAGCCAGTTTCTCTTTATCAGATTGTCTCCAGGGAGACATGAGAACCAGGCAGCTAGTTTCTCTTTATTAGACGGTTTCCATGGAAACATAAAAAACAGTGGCAGAATTGTTACTGAGCATGCATGTGTTTGCTAGAAAAAAAGCCTCATAATATTCAATGTACTTTTTCATTTACTTGCTCTCTCTTAAAACATGTTACTAAACCAGTCTAAGGTCTTTAAAGGAAAACTGTACCTACAGACTCAAAAACATGTTTATTTCATCATGGTTGGCTGTTTCCTACATTTTAAAACAACTCTTGAACTATTTAGAGGTTTTTAGATATTTTTATACATAATTTCTGAGTCTGACCACATGGGGTCTGGCATCTTGAAATAATTCTGAATGTTTAGTCTGCATCTAAGTATCGCAGCATGCATTGTCTCAAAAAAGTGCATAATGTCTGCTACTTTTTCCCCTAAAGCTCCTGTCATTGCACTGATTTTCAGGCATTCACTGCTGTGTTGTAGTTACCTACTTTTGATTAACATTTTATTCTTTTTCAATGACTACAGAATTGAAAAGTGCATTTTATTGCTCTTTCTTTTTAGAAATGCTAACTTGATTACTTTTGTGAAGCATGATTTCTAGTTCTTCAAGGTATCTCCCCTCCCGCTTCACACCTACCTTCCCTAGCTGTCAAAGAGCCAAGGGTAATTTGACCCATTCTCTGCATGTGATTGACAGCTCACAGCAGGTGACCAGACGATTGTACTGTTTTCTAGTCAGCCTTTCCTTCCTTCCTTACAGTGGGACACATTTTTGTTGCACTTTCCCCTGTCAAATGTAGAAACCCAAGCTCCATAGCACTGGGAATAATCACTGCTTTGTGAACCATCAAACTACCATTTTTGTCCTTCCAGTTTGGTTAAATTACTAACAAATTATAGACTATAAACATGATATATTTCATGGACTTGCATGACAGCAGTCACATTTTTGAGAGGTAATTTAAGAAAATTATGGTATTGCATACTTCATGTAATCTTATCTAGTGTTGTCGATTAATTGTGACTGACATCTGCTTCCTATGTAAAAACATGCAATTAATGTCTACTCATGGTCATTGCAAAATTATGCTCTTTGTTCTTGCAGCTGTTACTGTACTGCTGACTGTACTTCCTCACTGTACTTTGTCACATATTGGTAGGACTCTTCAGAAAAGTGAGATTATAGTTTGACATTTATTGTGGACTATCATAGTTCCAGCAACAGCCAATTTTGTGTTCCAACCACAGTTAGAAGTACACAATCACAACTCTAATCAACTACATATACTCCAGCTTATCATGGTTTACTCATATTTTCGCCAGTTAGTATGCATTGTATTACTACATATTTTGTTTTCATTCCACTACGTCCATTTACAAATAAGCATGCACTCTTTCCATTTAGATAAATATACACCCTTCACTAACTAATAATCTTAAATGCCATTTTAAAATTTAAATATGTTTTTTGTGTTGCTTTCCCTTTTTATAATTCCGCAAAGCAATTCTTGGACAACATGAATGCTTCGATGGCAAGCATTAAAAACACCAACATCAATGTAATTTTGACGCTTGATGCCACTACATGGACTTACTGTGGAAATAGTGACTGGCTTCCACTATATGCCTCACCATTATGATGTGGACTGTACTGGTCATATACTCCTGTGCATTACACTGCTGTCAAAAATGGCCACTCTTACAAAGTATATTGGCATGGTTGTAACAGACCCAACATGCCCATCAACCATTATCTACAAATAGGCAGCTATTCCTCTGCCTCCCCTGCTAACATGCTTCTGCCAATTGCTTTCCATCAGGCTTAAGGTGTGGTATCTATGAAGGATAACACCAGGTGTTCAAGCCCCATTAAAGTGTCCATGCTGCAGACAGCCATTAACTGTTTACCGAATAACAATCTTAACTGACATCCAGTGTCACTTTACCATTCTCTTCTTATGAGACAATTATAACTGTTTTACATGGTGTTTGCTGACCAGTCAAGTGAGTTATTTTGTCAGTACAAATACAGTACAATCCACGATCTGATCACAGGGTAACCTTCTAACCTTTCTTCTCCTGCAGGACAGACAAGCAATATCCATCCACTGATGCAGGACAAGTACTGCAATGTGTGCTTCACACTGAAGTTACTCCCTACTTAGTAGCAAAGAGTTAAACTGTGCATACAATCCTGTCATGTAACTGTAAACATTTTTGAAATAATGCACCAATAACATTGTTGACTGCCATTTTATGTGACAAGTTGTTTATTTTCAGGTGTTTAATAAAAAATGCCATGACACACTGGTTGGCGTATCTGCTTCGTTTTTATACCTGTCAATCGATGTCTGTACCTGATTGCTTTAGAGCCTAGTACTGTCTGCATTTTGCAATAATCTGGAGTCTCGACATTTTGAAGAACTTAGCATGTAGGGAGAAGTAATCTCAGCAGCACACTCCCACAGCTATATAGAGTTGAGTATTGTATATGCATTACAGCTAGGAAACAACAGCTGTTCCTCTAATACAGTTTTGTGAGCTTTCATGGAAGATGAAAGTGAAGGCACAAGAGCTGCTTGCTCAAAAGGACAATCATTGTGATTTAATGTGAAGAGGGTGGCTTATGAATGGCAGCAGTGACAAGTGAGGATAGGAACAGATATGCCCAGTGCATTCTCCACAGTATGCAAAAGATGTGAAAAAAACAGATATCCACAGGTGACAGTACAAACTCATGTGGTTTGCAAAGCATGCTAAATTACATTAAGGAGACGGTAACAAGGCAGACATCTTCAGATTTGACCAACTAGTGAGACTGTAACCAAGTGACGTATGTTCTGTTAGGTATACACATGTTGCTTCTACACTTTGTTAAATTTTTGATATTGAGTTGTCATTGTTGCACGACTTTGTGGCCATCTTTCAATGTCTAATATTCTCTGGTTGTGAACTGTTGCCTGTAACTCATGATATTTCTTTCTACATGATCTTGTACAGATTATATGGTTCAGTGACGCTCACACACATCAAGGAAATAATCATTGATCACAATCTCAAGGTCATGGTGCCAGTTAAATCCTGTCTGAAAATAACTGCCAAGATTTTACCACACTACCACAAAGCCAAAGCAATGCATTTCAATTCAAACTTTCACACAAATCTTATCAGACACTGCAATGATGCAACATTACTGCAGTCTATCTCTTTGCCACAATTTTTTTGGATTCTCTCACTTCAACTGTAATTATAAGTGACAGTCTACCACCACTGCAGGAATACAACTGTTTAGAACCAAACACTTAGCATGTCAATTACATTTGGCTCAATGCAGTCATTGCTCCGTTGCCATGTCAACCTCCTCTGACTTATTACTGCCAGTACTACTATTATCGAAATGTCAGTGTTCATTTACAGGGTCCAGGGGACCCATCATTCCAGCATATCCATCTGTCCCACCTTTTTCCATACCTTACACAACACGTCAACACATATGTAACACATACATATCCATCCTGATGCTAACATTTCTTATTACCAGTCTGTACACACAGGTGTGTCCACATTTTATACAACCTGTGTTGCCATTACTACTGATGTTAACCAGTGCTGAGCATAGTGCTAAGCTAAGGTATGTTATCCCAACAAACATGCATTGCCTCTTGCAAGAGGCTCACCATAATTCGGACTGGAGGCTCACCATAATTCGGACTTGCACTGTTTATGTTCTCCACCAGGCAGTATCTGACAGTGTTTACAGTCATACACTTCAAGACAACTCCCTTTGAAGACTATTATTCTCCAAGCATACGTCTCTCAACTTTATCAAAATCTGGCCATCCACAACTCAGCCTTATCTAGAGCACTTCCTTCATTGTCAGAACAATGCATTTCAAGATCTGTTCCTAGCCTGCCAACTCACCCTCAAATTTACAATGTTAATCCTATATGACCACTGAAGTATCCACATCACCAGTCCACATTAACACTATAGCCTACTGTTGATCAGCTAACACCTGTGAAACGCTTACAATTTTAAGCTAACTTACAAATATTCCACACTAATCAGATACCAGTTAAGTACCAAAAATATACCACAAGTAAGCGGTTCCGTCATAAATGACATCCAGCCAAGCTGGCTTTTTGTTTACAATGTGCAAATGTGACAATTACCACAGCACTATTGTGAAAAGTCTCTGTACCTCATCAAGGTAGCCAGCATCACAGAGGTCCACTCACACCACTCTCATTACGCCCCTCCATTTAAGCAGGCTTCCAGACACATGCACCATTTGACTAGCAAATCAATCTAAGTAACGTACATTTATTGTTTATTTATTTATTTTACATTTGTTAACCGGGCTAGTCCAACTGGATACATGTCCATTTTCAGTGGAGGCCCGAGGAGAAAAGCTCCACTATCTAATGCATAATAACAAAAATACATTCAAAGTACATATGTAATTTAAGACACAACTAAAACAGGGATTTAAAATTACATAGGGAATTAAGACACAAGTAAAACAGGCATATAGGCTTTCCTTTCAGTAAGTTCAAAAAGGTGAATACAGAGACTATCAAATTTCTACAGTACAGGTCAAAGTACATAGGTAATTTGAGATTCAACTAAAACAGGCATTCATAATTACATAGGGAATTTAAGACGCAACTAAAACAGGCATTTAGGCTATCTTTTCAGTAAGTTCAAAAGGTGAAAACAGAGACTATCAAATTTCTTCAGTACAGGTATATAAAATGTGAGACAGAAATAATTAAGTAGTTTAAAAGCAAAAGATAGAGTTACTAGAAAATTTTAGTTTGAAGTTGAGAGAGTCAATTTCTTAGGTAGAGATGAAAAATAAAATGGAGAAATAGAGTTGGGAGACAGTGCAAAGGATGCAGGAGAAAGTAGGAGGTACGTGATCAGCTAGGGTTATTGCAAGCGCAAAGCCAGTGATTGGTTAGAAAATGTTTCAGTTGAGTTTTAAATAGTGTGATAGAAGTTTGGGCTAAGAGGTCTGTAGGAAGTTGATTCCAAATTTTACCAACTGAGTTGGAAAATATAGAGTCACCTGCTGTATTCTTTGATAGAGAGGTTTGAATCAGTATTTTATTGGAAGAGCGTAGGGTTTTTAGGTTGTTATAGGGTTTTATCAGGGTGGAGAGCATTGGTATCTTTTCTGGGTGGTGAAGGGCTTTATGGGCAGTTGTAAGCTGATAGTATTGAATTAGGTGAGGTAACTCCAGCCACCCTAGGTTAAGGAGGTTCAGGCAGTGATGTGTTTTATATGGAGAGGCAGTGGCAAATTTGGCAATGTTGTTATAGGCTGTTGTAAGCCTATTGATGTTATGTTTAGAAAGATTAGTATATATGGGGGATGCATATAGTAGAGTTGAGATAAGATATGTTCTGGCTATGGTAGTTCTTGCTTCAGGAGTTAAGAAAGATTTGATTCTGTAGAGAGAACCTAATTTTTTGTTAGTTGCTTTTATGATAGAGTTGATATGAAAATCAAATTTTAGTAGGTTGTCGATAGTAACTCCTAGAAGTTTGGTTGTTTGGTCAGGAGAGATAAGGGTGCCATTGTTAGAAGAAAGTGTGAAACTAATAGGGGGAGACAGGTGTGTGGGTGAGAAGAGGACAAGTTTAGTTTTCTTAGGGTTTAAGAGAAGGCAGTGATTGGAGAACCATTGTTCTATGGTGGTAAAAGTTTTTTGAGTAAGTGAGTGGAGGTCAGCTTGGGTTGTGGCAGAGCAGATGATGGTGGTGTCATCGGCGTACTGAATGCAAGTAGTTAGTGGGGTGGCTAGATACAGGTCGTTAATAAAGATGGAAAATAAAAGAGGACCTAAGATGGAGCCCTGAGGTACTCCTAAAGTGGTAGGGAGAAGTTCGGAAAGATTGTTGTTCCATAAAACAGCTTATTTCCGATTCTGAAGATAGGAAGTAAACCAGCTTAAAGCAAGATTATTGAGAGAGAGAGAGATTTTAAACAATGTAGGAGGAGTTGGTGATTCACCATGTCAAAGGCTTTTGACAGGTCTACAAAGAATGCAGATGAAAGAAGATTGTTATTCCGGTTTATATTAATGGAGTCTATGAAGGATAATAAGGCTGTTGTGGTGCTATGGTAGGGATGAAAGCCATGTTGGCAAGTAGCTAGAAGGTTATTAGATAGGAGGTGATTTAAAATCTGTTTGTGGATGCATTTCTCCATTATTTTAGCAATAGGAGATAGCAGTGCTATAGGGCGGTAGTTCGAGTACTCAAATGAATCGGCCCCTTTGAAGAGAGGGATGATGTGGGAGATTTTCCAGAGTGAGGGTATAGTACTTTCTTTTATGGTTCTGTTGATTAGAATAGAGATAGGGTAGGCAATAGCTTTAGCACCTAGCTGGAGATATTCCGCTGGCAATTTGTCAGCTGAGGGGTTGAGAGTTTGAGTTTCTGAAGTAAATTAAGAATATAGGAAGTAGGTATGGGTTTAAGTTGAAATAGAGGTGGAGTGCAGTTAGTATTACCTAGTAAAGAGGGGTCAGGGCTTTGTTGGTTGGCCAGTTTAAGGATGGTTGAAGTAAAGAAGTTATTGAATGCGTTAGCTGTTTGTAGGGGAGAGTCAGGGCAGGAGCCTAGTGGGTTGGGGGTTTCAACCTTGCCGGGGGATAGTAGTGAGTTAATTGATTTCCAAAATGTTTGTGGTTGGCGGTGGGAGGATTGCTGTAGCTTGGTGTAATAGTTCCTTTTATCTTGTTTGATAGCAAGCTTAGTCTTGTTCCTTTTTTGTTTGAAGCTAAGGTGATCAAAAGAGTTTTTCGTGGTTCTCCATTTAGTCCAAGCTTTATTCTTACTAAGGATAAGTTGTTTGGTGTTGGTTGTTAGCCATTGAGCTGTCTTAGATTTCATTCAGATAGAACGGATGGGGGCATGATGATCGAGAATAGTAAGAAAGGTATTATTAAAGTGGTTAACAGCTTCATCTATTGGGAGAGTTTTTAGAGGTGACCAGTTAATCAAGCTGAGTTCGTTTTGAAACTGCTGAAGGTTAAAATGTTTTTTGCTGCGAGATGGGCGAATTAGGGGAGGTGTTGTTAGATGAGTTTTGTGCCTAATGATGTATGTGAGAGAGTGGTCGCTAAGGTCGTCTGGGAGGGTACCTGTTGAATACATTTGTTGGGGACTATTAGTCAAGATCCAGTCGAGAATGGTTTCTTTGTTATTGTTTTTATTTGTTCTAGTTGTGGAGTTAATGGTTTGATGGAATCCGTGCAGGTTAATAATGGTAGATGGATTAGTTTGTTTGCACATGTTCCAATCAATATTAAAGTCACCTAGTAGTATTGTTTCTTGAAGGAGATTAATTGAAAACCAGTTACATACCAGTTACATACCTACATATTTCTTCACAAGAACCAGTCCTTATGAGAGACAACACTGTATAAGCTCCAGCTGCAAAAAAATTAAACTGAATCTTAGACAACTCCATACCAGTCCATCATTCGTACAACCCCTACTGGAAATCCTGATGAAAAGCAAAGATTCCAGGTGTTCTGCAAACGTACCATGGTCTCTTGATCGACATCCATACATGCTGATAGATGTTACACAAGAATTTTATCGCAATTGATCATTTACTGTTATTAGCTTAATTACAAGAGCACACATACATGACATTCTCTATATTAGAAACATTGTGAAGTAACACTGTACACTACCGGTACATATTTATAATGAGTAATACTTGTCCATTGCCACAAGTGATCCACAGTAGCAATACTATGTACCCAAAAACACTGCCAACTTCCAGGGTCAGCTCCTCTTTCCCAAATGCCAGACAAGCAGAAGAAACTGGTTTGAATTTACAGTTTGCAAATGTTCTATTAACCGGACCAAGTAGTTAAAAACATTCACAATGTAAACATTACATTCTGGCCTGACACAAGCCCCTTACACAGTACTGAGACATGAACGTCTGTCATATATTCACCAATACAGTTATCCATGTGAAACACTTGTCTGGAAAGAGATGTACTGAAAGTGACAGTCACAGCACTTTCTACAAATTGAGGCTGAGACCAGTCACTGAGGTCAAACGATATGCTGACAATACAAAATGTACTACAGACAAATGATGAAAACGGGGCTTGTATAGTGATATACTGACCTATGCCTCACTAGTTTACTGCCTGCTCCCTCACTGTACTCAATACATGAATACAGTCATCAAAAACTGATCCTCTGTCAATGGCAGTGTAACTCTGTCATACATGGCACTTTGCAAGTGCAGAATGTGCAGGACCGTAAGCATGCCATTCCAAGTTTGAGCATAATTCATACACATTGAGAGGTCAGTACATTTACACTAACAGCATGTAACATCAGGCAGGCAGTCCATACATTGGCATTAACACAATTGTACATTACATTTGTTATCAATTCCATACATTTCCATGTCAAGAACAGGTCATCCAGTCAAAGTTTAATCAGTTCATGAAAAATTGTAAAATCACACATCACAAGGCATGCACAACACATATGCAGACTCCATGTCACATCACATGAATTTATACTAGTAGCATCATGTTAAGCATTACAGTGAACACATGAGACAAATGGAGTTTTCCATGAATCAAACTGTTACCAAACATCAGTTCTTAGAATTGACAGTTTTCATGTGCCAAGTAACTGAATACGCTCTCTCCAATTGTAGAATCTCAAAGTAAACTTAACAGACTGCATGAATCTGTATTCAGTTGCTGATGGATGGCTTCTCTTTTGGCTGTTCCTGTTACGGGTTGCCACAGCAGACTGGTTTCCATTTATTTCTGTCATCTGCATCTTGCTCTGTCACACCAACCACCTGCATGTCCTCTATCAACACATCCATACACCTTATCTTAGGCCTTCCTCTTTTCCTTTTACCTGGCAGCTCCATCCTTAGCATACATTTCCCAATATACCCAGCATCCCTCCACAGCACATGTCCAAACCAATGCAATCTCTCCTCTCTGTCTTTGTCTCCCAACTGTCCAACTGGAGCTGACCCTCTAATATACTGATTCCTAATCCTTCCATCTTCATCACACCTACTGCAAATTTTGACATCTTCAACTCTGCCACTTCAAGCGTTGACTCCTGTTTTTTAAGTGCTGCTGTCTCCAACCCATAGAACATAGCTGGCCTCACTACCCTCTTGTAGACCTTCCCTTTCTCTCTTACTAGTACCACTCTGTCACAAATCACTCCTGACACTCTTCTCCACCCATTCCACCCTGCATATACTCTCTTCTTCATCTCTCTTCCACACTCACCATTACTCTGAACTTTTGATCCCGAAAGTCATCCACCTTCACCAACTCTACTACCTGCATCCTTGCCATTCATTTGAAGTGTCCTACTGGTTACATGCTCTGCAACACCTTCACCTACCCTTATCACATTTAAGGACTCTGATGGAAGGACAGTTTCTTCTACATGTGACACCACTTGTGCAGGAGACACACACTGCATGCCAGATCACCCCACTGGCCCTCTTTAAGGGCATTTTGGACAGAAAAGTTGTGTAAAATCTTACCATACCCATAGATGTCCTTCACTTTCTTTTGCAGCCTTCCACATGTGTTTATCTCTTTCACATACGTCCAACCACTATTCCACAGTTTCAGTCCTTGAGGGTACATCTGGAATTTGATGTAGGTCTATGAACGTGGGCTAGAAATGTGACTTCTGAACTCACCGGCTCTCAGAACAGAAGCCCCAGTCAGAGCCACTTGTAAAAAAGGCATAGTCCATCCACTGCCACCCAGAGGAGCAAGTGCACCCTGATAGGAGGGAACAGAGGGTAGGAAGGAATACTGCAACATGAAAGAGAAGGACATCTATGTTTATGGAAAGATTTCATAACTTTTTGATGTCCTCGTATTACACTCTTGTACTACTCCACATGCGGGTGAGTGCCACAGCTCACTATGAAAGGGTATGTGGTGTGGCAGAAGTCTCTAGGAAACCATGGAGGACAGCCCTGACAAATTCTTCTCTGGCCGTAGCTATTGTGTCCAGCTTGTACTGTATTACTGAAAGTGTCTAGTAAGGAGCAAGCAGCTACTTCAAGGATAGCATTGATGTGTCAAGTTCCTTAAACAAGGCTCCTGAAGTGGCCATAGCTGTTGTGGAGTGGGCTTTAATACTTCCAAGCAAAGTTTTCCCATGGTACAGGTAACCAAATGTACTTACCTTGGAGAAAAAAGGCCAAAATGCTCCATTTGCCCACTGCTTTAACCCCACAGCCCTGGGGTGGAATGAGACAAACATTTCAACACATTTTCTAATACACTTGGTGTTATGGACATTAAACCTAATCCGTCCATGAACATCAAGTATCGAGAACTATCACTATCCCCCTGAGGGTTAGGGAAAAAGTGGGTTGGTGTATGGCCTGGTTCATGGATAGGTCATTCAACAACTTGGGCATGAATGAGGGGTTAGTCCTGAGCAAAACCCCATCTAGATGGAAGGTTAAGAAAGGTGGGCCAGCCATTACAGCTTGTAGCTGTGAGACCCTCCTGGCTGAGGTTACAGCCAGTATTCCAGTTGCAAAATTTTAGGTAGGCTTTGGCAGCTGGCTCAAAGAGGGGTCGGTTGAGTTTTTCCAGCAATTTAGTTGAGATCGCATGGAGGACTGGTTGGTTTCCTTAGGTGCAACTGTCTTGCTACACCATATGGAAAACCTTTTCCACTTAGGCAAGATTTCCTCATGCATCTGTGATCCCTTATATGTGAGTAGCTCCACTGAGGGGTCTGTAACTTGTGGTGCTTGCCCTTGGACACTAGTACAAGGGGGAACCAGTGCTGTCTTGGCCGTTAGGTAGTCACCATAAAGATTTTGGCTTCCAACAACTGAATTTTAAGCAGCGAGTTTGGCATTAATGAGAAGGGTGGGAAAGCATACAGAAATTTCCCCTTCCAAGAAATTGAGAATGCATCTGTTGCCACTGCCTTGGAGTCTGGTGTGGTGCTGCAATAGCCAGCACTTTGCTTATTGGATAAGGCAAACAAGTGTATTTGAGGTGTACCACACAGGTGGGCCAGGTCAAGGAAGATCTCTGGTGAAGCAGAACTGTTTCCCCTGGGGCATACAAATTAGTGTCACTTTGAATGGGTCAAAAGGGCTGATCTAGCATATTGTGGCAGTGCTCCTATGAACATTACACTGTTAATTTACTATGACCCAATGTGAACTGATAAGGATCACCATCAATTTATGCTAATTGGTAACAAACCCCCTATACCATAAATAGCTCAATACAGTCTATCTGAAAAGTATCGGGTCACAATTAACTTACCCAGTGCACAGTTGCAACTGTGCTGTATCACCCAGCATGTTTACTACCATTTCCAAATCATGAAATATGTCTAGCAATCACCATTGTCTTCTCAGGACGTTCACACCGAGCAATATTCTTTGGTATGTTTGGTACAGACATGGGTTGAGATTCCAAGATGCCTCGCTTTGGTTTTACAACTTCCACAATAAGGTCAAATATGTAGTCAAACTTTCTGTTCTCAAATATTGGTTTAGCAATCCATTCCTGTTTTGCCTTCAGGTACACCACATGATATCAAAGCTCTCTCCTGGCTGCTGACTTCTTTGTAGGGAATCTGACCACTGCTTGCTTGCGATGAAGGATCTTGTTATGATCGAGGATGGCAAGTATGATTCTTGCTTTCATTCCTGCAAAACTGAAGTGCTCAAACTTGGGGCAATACGTGCACAGTAATGCATGAAACACCTCAAGGTCGCCAGTGTGGCAGAATGTTGTGATGTGCTTCAGATCTTTAAGAAGAAATTTATTTGCAACAATTCTCTTCAAAGCACTGCTACATGCATCAACTTCTTCCAGCCACGTCTTCTCATCTCCATCAATGACTGGCATTTCATGTCCACAACAGGAAACCTTTGTTGCACCACCCCAACTGTGTCAGTCAGTTACATGGTACAGCAATGACAACCATTTCTCCTCTAGTATGACTTCATCCCCTTCACACGTTTCAGCACACCACCACAGGTGATTGGAAACACTGTGTCACCACTGGAGTAATTCTCTCTTCCCTCTCCTTTTCCTAGATTCTGTCATTTTCTTTGTCAAATTTTTCGCCATATGCCACACATCAAACTGATGATCCACCTGAGGAAATTCTGTGCGCCTCAAAAACCTTATCCCAAGATGTCTGTCTGTAGCCACAAGGCTTACCTTCACATTCTTATCCAGCAAGTTTTTTATGCACTTCTTGAAAGCTTTCTTCTCCAGTGCCACCAAAGATACACTGCTGCAAACATGCTCCAGACAGAAATCTACAATCAATCCAGAGTCCTGGTCCATCATACAATAACAGCAGTACTTTGCAGAATAACCTGGACTATCACACCTCCCATCTCCAGCTAACCATACTTCCTTACCCACTGTATCTTGCAGTAGAAGAGTCTGATGCTGTGTCCACGTATGCTGCAAAACTGGGAACAAATACTCCTGTTGAATTGAATAGAATGTGGTTTCCCTTATAAATTCGAGTCCACGATGTGCACAGAATCGCGCAATATGTGCATATGTACTTCCACTGAAAAGTACAGATGATGCGAGTAGAAGATTCCCAGCTGGCATTCGGCCTATTAACAGTTGACTTTCCCAATGCAGAACTTCATGTCCACTAATGCATGATACCTTTACCGAGACATACAACCCCAACTTCAATTTCTTCACTTCAATGGTGGGTATGTGGCATTATGGACAGGTCAGTTTTAACAACAGCCGATCCAGGCAGGACTCAAACACAATGAACTTTGATACAGTTATCATCTTCTCGTCTTCATCCTGTTCCAGGACTGTCTTTTCCATCTCTGAAGGAGACAAGTTGTCTGAAGTTTCGAACCAGTCCGGATCCTTTTCAAGATCATCTGTCCACTGCGAAAGTGAGGAGTCACTAAACATGCTGGTGTTTTTGACTTCCTGATGTAGCTTGACCGGAGTACTGCAAGCTTTGATCTCATGAGGTGTGTACGCACTGCTACTTGTGGCCTCTTCTAAACAAATCTCAGGCTCTTGAGGAAGACATGCACTCTCACTAATGGGACTATTAGCATCACTAAAACAGTAATGTTCTGGTCCTGGCTCAGTCATTTCTGTTTGTACATCCTTGGACTTTCGGAAGTATGTATGGTCTTTCACTGGTGAGACTCCTACTTCTGGAACCTGTACAGCTGCATCAGTCATTGTCTGTGGTCGTGTTTCAAGGTCTGTGAACTTGGCTTGAACTCCTATACTGCAACCTTTCTTTCAGCGTAACTTTGTCTGGCATGTGACTATATTCCGACGGGATATCCCAATCTCCGTTGTGTCGATGTCTGTTCCTTCAACTACCTCTTCATACAATTCTGGCTCTTGAACCTAAAATCACATAATTAACAATAATAAGGTAATGCTTGACTAATGACAAAAGTAGAACTACATAATGTAACACTATTCACAGTATTGCCTCAGTCATGATAACATATCCATATTGTTCACTGTGCTCCTGCATCAACATACTCAATGGAGTCGTAAGTAACTGCTGCCACACTTTTCATTTAGAATTCCTTGGATTCCTCAAACAACCATAACCGAACCAGTAGACTAAATGCTTCTCCACCACTACATAGTCTAATAGGTTTTCACCCTAAATTACCTCGACAGATTCTTGACTCCATGCCAGTCTTCCATTTGCTCTTGCACCACATTTGGCTGTGCTGCCTCAGTATCTGGCTCACTTATATTCTGTAGCTGCACATGCATATTAGTCTGCAATAAAAACAAAGCAAGGGTGATTACAGTTACATTGGCGTTAGTTTATACAGCATTGTATGCTGAAGATAATCAAAATTGGACTCACCTTGCATTGCACAGACAGTTGTTCTGTCACAATGTCTTGCAGTGTAGGTGGTGTGGAACTCAGAAGTTCTTCAATAAGCTGCAGGGAAAAATGCATCCATTAACTGTTGAATACTGCCATGGTGCAGACATTGCAAGTATCCCACTAAGCAAATGCCAATATGCGCATTAAACCATTGTGTGTTCAAAGTATGTTCTAACATTCTGCTGATGTTTCGATGTACTGAAGATGTCCGTGGATTTTGTGGCGAAAAAGCAAAAATGGTTGGTATTGCTCCGAATTGGACGCTTTGGCTTCATGTCATCGGGAAGTAGCTGGTGCTGTAAGTCAAGGTGAAACTGGCTCTCTTCAAAATGCCTAGAGCACAGGAAATGTCATGACTTCGCACTGCTAAGAGCTTCTTTAACAAACTTGGATATGCTACTGACATCTCTACCACAGTTAATCACCCATTGTCTAAACAGTTTTAATTTCAAGTGGAAAACGATGGAATGATACATCGTGTGGCAGATTGTCTGGGCGCATAGTACAGTTGTATGCAAAACAGGATGGCATTGCAATGATCACCTAATTAAAAAAAAATAATTACTGCATCAAATCACACAAGTGAATCACAGAACCCATTCATGATAAACAGATTAGACTGCATGATAACATTGGTACAACTTGTCAGACTCCAACATCAGTTCTAAGCAATGTTCAGTGAAATATCCCACTTTAATAATGGGTGCCTTCATGAGACACAGTCAAGATATACTGCGTTTATAAGTGTCACTGTCACCCCCTTTGCTCTGCTGCATTAATTGTATTTCCAGTTACAACAGTAAGTGTCTCCACTACAAATGTTCATGGCTTTTTCATTCAAGTTAATTTTACTTTACCAAAAATTCAACATTTTTTGTGCTACGCATAACTGCATTCACAAAGCTGTGAATTGAGTGATCATCGTATGTTAACTCTGCTGTAGTCAAAATCCTGAAGCATTCAGTATTCATTACTCATACATACGTGGTGTGGCAGAACCATTACAGAATTCACAATCATGTTTATGAGCACAGCAATCTTCCTGTGGCGCACCACACAGACAAACTAAATTTCACAGTTGCATTGGTGGACATCCACCAAGGATTGCAACTTCTGCAAGGATTGCTCTACCATGACTCATTCACCATGGCCTTATATAAAAGTGGAAAGGGCTGGAAGTATTACACTGCTCTCACAGCAGTGCTGCTAATGTAGGCATTGGCAGACAGAAGCACAAACACAAAGCATACATTATCCAAGTCATAATGACTCACACACTTTATTATTCACAATAGGGAAGGGGATACAAGCTTGTAAAAGTGAAATTCATTTTCTCGAGCAGTTATGAGTCACATTGACGCTGCTTGAACAATTATTGACATTTTCAGTGTTCTGAAAAAGTCCATTGTCCCTGAAAAGGCTGAAATCCCGTGTAACGGTCATTACTGTCTTCACATGAATACTATGTTCGTATTTGCAAAACGACACAAGCGGGAAGTACAACTCAATTTCCAAATCCAAGCTTGCGTGATATGCCACCAAACATTATAACCTGAAATACACATCAGTACTACAATTATAAATGAGTGGCACACACAAAGCAAGACAGAGACAGACAGACACACAGACACACAGGCACACACAGACACACAGACAGACATGTACCTGTTTGTCCACTGTGTCCTTCGGAATCTCCCTCTAAGCATATAATGGTATCTGTATATCATTTGTAGAACATGTGTTAAAAGGCAGGCCGATTCAAACTGCAGGTGCACAGTTATGCATGCAGTGTGATCCGAGGCAGAGTTTATTTCTCTCCATTTTTCAATTGCCCATGGTGAGGACACACAACATAGAAATTAACGCGATGTGGGCATCATTGTGCATTGGCCACACAAGCACCAAGTCATGTCTGTTAGACTGTTGTAATAAGGGTCCACAGAAGGCTGTTCTATCTCACTACTGCTGCACAAATGCCGCCGCTTCCTTGGTTCTCTGGGTCTATACGTTGGCTCAAATTGATAACCCTGTCTTGCACTCCTCTCTCCATGTACTGCCATGATGGCTGATACAATGTGGGAGAGAATAAACAGCCAAAGAAATGAGTCAGAATTGGCTAAGCAGACAAAGAAAAGATTTAACCTCCCACACTATGTCAGGCTTGTTTACATCCATATATACAACAAACTGCCATAAAATCCAGCACTGTCGCTGAATATGCCACTTATTTATGTGACAGCGGCCCGTCATTGCAAATGGGTAGTAAAGTAAGCTTTAACTAGATACAACGTAAGGCATGTGTTGACATTAGCAAATTAGCAGCTCTGCTTCACAAATGGGTACTGAATTTAACTTTAACTAGAGACAACGCACGGCATGTGTTGACATTAGCAAAAGGCGTATCACCTGCACAAATGGTTCGTAAAGTCAGCTATAAGTAGATGCAACGTAAGGCATGTGCTGACATTAGCAAATTAGTGGCTCTTCTTTGCAAACTAGAACTATATTCAAAGTTAGGCATGTACTGACTTGTGCAAAGAGGAATGCAAGTTGAAGCAGCAGACCGGAAGGCAATGCATGAGCAAATGGAATGCAGTCTCACAAATTTAAGCCGATGATCTTCATGCCCACACAGACCGAACAGTGGTTACTGATTAGAGGCCCCAGTTTGTAAGCAAGTGTGGAGTTAGGTCTACATGTCCTTGTAACCAATTTGAGGTAACAGGCAAATGTAGCAGTAGAATACAGAAAATTGAAACAGCTTTGCAAGTCACATTCAAACAAAATGCACCTGGCTGTTGACGGATAAATTAATTTTGGGTCAATAAGAAGGGAGGTGATGATTAGTGATCAGCAGTATGGTTTCATGCCGAGAAAGAGCATTACAGATGCGATGTTTGCTCTGAGAGTGTTGATGGAGAAGTACAGAGAAAGTCAGTAGGAGTTGCATTGTGTTTTTGTAGACTTAGAGAAAGCATATGACAGGATGCCTAGAGAGGAGTTGTGGTATTGTATGAGGAAGTTGAGAGTATCAGAGAAGTATGTAAGAGTGGTACAGGATATGTATGAGGGCAGTGTGACAGTGGTGAGGTCTGCGGTGGGAGTGACGGATGTGTTTAAGGTGGAGGTGGTATTACATCAAGGATCAGCTCTGAGCCCTTTCTTATTTGTAACGGTGATGGACATGTTGACAGACAAGATCAGACAGGAGTCCCCATGGACTATGATGTTTGCAGATGACATTGTGATCTGTAGTGAGAGTAGGGAACAGGTGGAGGAGACCCTGGAGAGGTGGAGATATGCTCTAGAGAGAAGAGGAATGAAGGTCAGCAGGACTAAGACAGAATATATGTGTGTGAATGAGAGGGAGGATAGAGTAATGGTGAGGATACAAGGAGTAGAGGTGGCGAAGGTGGATGAGTTTAAGTACTTAGGATCAATAGTTCAGAGTAATGGTGAGTGTGGAAGAGAGGTGAAGAAGAGAGTACAGGCAGGATGGAGTGGGTGGAGAAGAGTGTCAGGAGTGATTTGTGACAGACGAGTACCAGTAAGAGTGAAAGGGATGGTCTACAAGAGGGTAGTGAGACCAGCTATGTTATATGGGTTGGAGACAGTGGCATTGACAAAAAGGCAGGAGTTAGAGCTGGATGTGGCAGAGTTAAAGATGTTAAGGTTTGCACTGGATATGACGAGGGTGGACAGGAATAAGTATATTAGAGGGTCAGCCCAGGTTGGAAGGTTTGGAGACAAAGCCAGAGAGGCAAGATTACATTGGTTTGGACATGTGCTGATGAGGGATGCTGAGTATATTGGAAAAAAGATGCTAAGGATGAAGCTACCAGGTAACAGGAAAAGAGGAATGTCTAAGATAAGTTGTATGGATGTGGTGACAGAGGACATGCAGGTGGTTGGTGTGACAAAGCAAGATGCAGAGGACATGAAGAAATGGAAACAGATGATCCACTGTGGCGACCCCTAACGGGAACAGCTGAAAGATAATGATGACCGAAACAGACATGCCATTAGCAGAAATAAAGTTATTGCTTGCACCCCCCCCCACACACACACACACACTCGCCCCTTGCTTGCACCCCCACACTCTTGTCCCTTGCTTGCACCCCCCCACCTACACACACACACACACACACACACACACACACACACACACATACACACACACACACACACACACACACACACACACACACACACACACACACACACACACACACACACACACTCACTCCTTGCTTGCACCCCCCACACACACTCTCGCCCCTTGCTTGCACACCCCCCACAGACACACCCCCTTTGCTTGCACCACCCACACACTCACTCCTTGCTTGCACCCCCCACACACACACTCACCCCTTGCATGCACTCCCCACACACACACTCACCCATTGCTTGCACACCCCACACACACACACTCTCGCCTCTTGCTTGCAGCCCCACACACACACTCGCCCTTGCTTGCACTCCCCACACACACACACTCTCCCCTTGCATGCATCCCCCACACACACTCTCTCTCTCGCCCCTTGCTTGCACCCCCCCCACACACACACACACACATTCTCTTGCCCCTTGCTTGCACCCCACACACGCACACTCTCACCCCTTGCTTGCACCCCCCCACACACACACACGCACACACTCACCCCTTGCCTGTAGCCCACACACAAACACTCTTGCCCCTTCTTGCACCCCACACACAAACACACACACACACACACACACACACACACACACACACACACACACACACACACACACACACACACACACACACACACACTCTTGCCCCTTGCTTGCACAAGCCCCCACACACCCTTTGCTTGCACCACTCACACACACACACACATACACACTCCTTGATTGCACCCTCCACAGACACACTCACTCGCCCCTAGCTTGCACTTGCACCCCCCCACACACACATACTCTCGCCCCTTGCTTGCACCCCCCCACACACACACACTCTTGCCCCTTGCTTGCACCCCACCACACACATACTCTTGCCCCTTGCTTGCACAACCCCCCCACACACACCCTTTGCTTTCACCCCACACACACACACACACACACACACACACACACACACACACACACACACACACACACACCCCTTGCTTGCACCCCCACACACACATTAGCCCCTTGCTTGCACCCACCACACAAAGACACACACACACACACACACACACACACACACACACACACACACACACACACACACATTAGCTCCTTGCTTGCACCCACCACACACACACTCTCGACCCTTTCTAGCAAGCCCCACACACACACACACACACACACACACACACACACACACACACACACACACACACACACACACACACACACACACACACACACACACACACACTCGACCCTTGCTAGCAAGCCCCCCACACACTTGGCCATAGCTTGCATGGAAACCCCACATTCAAACTCACCCCTAGCGTGCTGGAAACCCCACAGACACACACACACACACACACACACACACACACACACACACACACACACACACACACACACACTTGGCCCTTCCTGAAACCCCACACACACTCGTCCCTTGCTGGGTGCAGTCTCAGCAGCTACACCCAATACTGCACGTTACATCTTATTAGTCATCAAAATGAATAAAAATGAATAAAACAGAAATTATCCCTTCAATTTTGGTTGTAGTTATACTGCTTCTAAAGTGTGGCAAGTATTCTTTGTCTTACTTAAAGCTTTGGCATATCAGCTCAAGGGATAACAAAACATACCAGAAATGACTATAGATTTTTCTGGAGATTACCACCCTCAAATTCTCAATTGACATTCATTTCCATGTGAAACAATGATTAAATGAAACCCATCCTTTTGTAGTCACAAAGATCCTGTACATAGCTAAATATTTAATGGACTGTCCCAAGGTTACTGAATACCACTCTAAATATTCTGTGTAGCAAGATACCACGAAACTTGAACGATTAGCAAATGTGACTCAGTGGTTTGTGCCAAGCAGAAGAGCAGACTAAGACGTACAGAATGCTTTGTGTCCTTTGCATTCGTCCCTAAATGATCTTTCCTACAGAGTGCTAGCTGTTCTGAAACAGAGCTCACAGAAGCAGACCCCGTCTTGAACAGTTTATGCAGTTGACAGAGCAAGAAAATATCCACCTCTGTAAGCAAACCTCATCCATTTTTCCCAAAAGTATTTATCTGTCCTGCATCTGACTTCACCATACTTTTGCTTTCATAACCATTCCAAGCTCCAACACAGCAAGCTGCATTACATAAAGCTTACAATTAAACGCAGGTATTACTGGCCAGGGCATGGTGCAAGATTGCAGAAACAGATTAAATGACTGTTAGCATGTCTGTCTAATTGCTGCATGCAACGACCATGTAGATGATGTTAAAGTCCATGCATTGCATTAATACCATTAATTCCATCAGCAGAAAATCAAAACATACAATCACATTTTCAGAAACAAAGTCAGACTTTGTACAGACTGCACATTATGAAATGATGCCAGCAACAGCTTGCGAATGATGTCATTCTTACATCAGTGTTATTGACTGTTATCTGATTTGCATGAAGGCTGGCATAACAGTGGACATATCAGAAATAGCATCAATGCTAAGACAAGTGTAAGATATCAGAGGCTACACCAAGACTGACACACACAAAAGCATGCACAGTGTACAGCAGAAAAATTCAGACTGAGTGACACCACCAAAGGAGGCACAGTTTACTATGATAGTAACCACTTGTAGAGGCACCAAGCATGGCACCGGTAGCCAGAGCAAGCACCACAATGCTGGACCAGTTTGCAGCTCTAATAAAACAACTGTGTTACTAATGCTGGGACCGTGTATAACACAAGCTACTACAAAGTGTTGCAGCTTGTCCTCTAGCCTTTTTTAGGCTTCAGTAAAGATATTTACAATGCAGAAGATAAAAATAGCTGGCAAAATTCCAGGCAATTAACACCTAATATAGGTTCTCACTGGGTACAAAAGAGTTGTAATTAACATACATAAACCATTCCTTGCTCAGTTATGAATTACAAATTCTGCTGGATACTACTTAAGAGGATTTCAGCCTGCTTACAGTTTGACACCTTGGTTTCCTGGCAGGTTTTTACCCAAGACAGGAACAAGTAACAAACTTCTTTAAATATTCAGGTCACATATGAGACACACCACCAAAAGTTGTATGTGCATTCGAATTGGGTATAATGCCTGCACATATCCTAATATTAACAATGCATTTGCACAGTATTGTTTTCAATTTGTTAAAGCTCAGACTTGGAAATGTAATACTCCTAGAAAAAGCAATCTAAGCAACCACACGTAGCAGGGTAACAAACATTTTAATATGAAGTACATTTAATACACTGACTGTCTAACACCAGTATCCAAAAATTTGGTATTTCAAACGCTCCCCTTTTTCAAGTAATTTTCAGCACTATTTTACAGAACTTTCTCCTAGAATCTATGTAGATTCCTCAACAATGCACATAAGGGCAGTTTTTTCTGCAGCACCCTTCTCCATGCATCATCAGCACCTGGGACCCACACCTCCTGGATGTAATGTACCTTCAGGCTCAATGAAAGCAATATCAAAGTAGTACCTGTTGTAAAGTGCTGAGAAGAGTACAAGCTTTTCAATATTGAGGAGTGAAGTGTAGCAGACCTTTCCTCAACAGATACTACAGACACTTGCACTTAATGAATTGCCAACTCTACATAAAGCATGCATTACTCACCCAAAATTTGCTTTTTCCATTCGAGTCCAGAAAGAGACCAGATACACCCACCACCCCAGTAAATAGATTTACTTACCAAACAAGGCTTGATGCTAAATGCATAGACAAACATAGAGCCCTAAAACAAATGTTGATTCTACAGTACACAAATATAATTGCAATTGTCTTTAGGTTAACCTGGTCAGTTTAAGAAAATACCAACCCCAATGCTGGACGAGACATGCAATTTTTCTTCTTCGGATGCCATAATCAAATAATCACCGATGCACTCAAGTCCCTCAACAGGTAGTGTTATAACTCTGTCATAATCCATGTTGGAGTAAATGACTTGACTTGAGACAATCAGTCCTGGACTACAGCCAGAGACATAATAGAGTTTGCCGAGTGTGTGCGGCAGAGTGGCATGTCCATAGGGTTAAGCAGCATTCTACCGTGCACAGAATGATGACTCAATACAAACAAATAATTGAATAATATTTTGCATACTTTCTGTAGTGAGTCAAAGCAGATCCACTACCTGCCAGGCTGGCATGACATGACTTGACAAGCCATGACACTTTGCCATAGGTGGCCTGCATGTGTTCCTTTGGCCTTCAGGCTCCTGGCAAAGGGTGTTCCCTCAGCAATACTGCCTTTTTAGGGAATGCCCTGAGGTCAAAACTACCAACATTATAATTTAATAAAAACATAAACTAAGGGTCATGCTGCTAAACGCTAGGACTCGAAGGCTGAAACTGAAATCTTTGCAAGCATTCTCAAACCTGGAGGAAGTTGACAGTTTTGCAGTCACAGAAACCAGGTTCAAAGCTATGTACAGCACCCCTGCTATACCAGGTTAGTGATCCTTTCATTCTGTCATAACCCTTGCCAAGCATGTTGATGATGCGAAAGTCCATGCATTGCGTTACTGTAACATGAGCAGCAAATCTAACCAACATACAAAATTTTCGGAAACCAAGTCAGACTTTGTACAGACTACACATTCTGAAACTATGCCACAATTTTCCAGTCACAGAAGCCAGGTTCAAAGCTGGGTGGAACACCCATGCCATACCAGGTTACTCATCTAATCATTCTGTCATACCCCTAGCTGTGGGTAAAAAAAGCAAAGGAGATGGCGTTTCAATGTATATAAAAGACATACACATAGCTTCCAGCTGGTCAGATAGTATGATGCCCAGTAAATGCTTCAGGTGCAGTGAACAATTGACAAGTTCCATATTCAAGTCATATTTAGCTACAGCACTCAATTTGTCTGAGATGCCCACTACACCTTTCTCCATCCCCTTCAAATCAATCAAGATACAACCTTCTTCCCCTGATCCTGGGTGACTAATCCAAACTTAGATTGGAAGAAATGTTTGCGTCTTTCGACTTTTCCTGGTTAGGGATCGCCACAGCGGAACTCCGGTCCGCTAATGATTGGTAGTTGATTTATACTCATGGCAAAACAAAAATGCACAAAGATTTGTTGATTTTGACAATGCAAATGTCTTGGAGCAGTTGGCTGACACTCCCACAACAGGTGAAAAAATCTTGCAGTTGGTATGAACCGAAATGAATAACCACTACAGCATCCCTACTTTGTTATCATCCCTAATTAGATCCGACCATAATGCGGTCACTTTCGCAGTCAGCATTGCCCCCACCACCTAGGCAGGGTGAAACAAAAAAACTTCTCCACACCTGATTACAACCTCCATAGGGAAGGTATAAACAGATTCACTGCCCCCACCACAGACACTGGCAATCTATCTGCAAACAAGCACACCCACCATTTTGCCAGTCCCAAAAACATGGGTACAATCTCAAATTCTGGATGAAGAGCTTATTACCCAGTGAGACAACACACATCACCATGATCAATCACAGAAGATGTGCTGTATGAGTAGCAATAATGTACTATAAGACAGTAGACCTTAACACAAAGCACCTAGAAATATGGAATTTTACACTGTGAATATTTACAGCAGAGCTGAGTATAAGCAATAACCAGACCCTATATATATTGTCTCAATCTACCATTTCTCCCTAAAATATAAAAATAACTGAATAAATCTCCTGCATAAACAGAAACCAAACCAGGAAATCATGTTCCGAGGAGATCTTACCATGGACTGGCACTCAAACAGTACTACATCACATGCAGATATATAGCCATTTGCTGTAATAGAGCCCTTGCATTCATAGACCAGAACAACCATCCAATAAAGCACATATTATTGACGAGAACATAACCACAGATCTTGGCAACATCATAACAGAAGGCATGCATCGTGAATGACCACTTGTCCACATTTCTAGTATGGGGACAGTGTAAGTAGGATGAAAAATTCATTTTACGAAAGTCAGAAGCGTTACTAACTGTAACCCAGATGCATGTACAGACATACTGCTAATACTGTACCTCGTGCCGTGAAGTATTTGACTTGAGATGGTGCAGTTGAATAACTTTAAGAAAACTGCTGCACACTACAGTTGCCACCCCCAACACCACAGAATAGGACATTTGCAAATACTCTAGTTGCATGGCTAACAGACTGATGTCAAACAGACACAAGGCCTGGAAAATGGCACAATCTGGCACAAATCATCATTCATTGCAATCACCAGTTAAGCCTCTACA
Source organism: Protopterus annectens (assembly GCF_019279795.1). Taxonomy (NCBI): domain Eukaryota; kingdom Metazoa; phylum Chordata; order Ceratodontiformes; family Protopteridae; genus Protopterus; species Protopterus annectens. The sequence continues at coordinate 1,079,983,048 of NC_056739.1, read as the reverse complement.
AAATACAAATGCCTTGACAATAATAA